>NW_028258156.1:29188821-29489273 GCF_053883595.1 Heterocephalus glaber
GGACAACTGGTAGTGACCACACCCAGTTTTGCATTCTTTTGAAATACAAGCTACATTGAAGAACTTCTGCTTTTGGTAAAGCTTCTATGAGTAGCTGTGATCGAACCCTTCAGCCAAAAATCACACCAACCCTGTCAGATTGAATTGATGGGAAGAACTTCATTGCAGAAAGCTGTAAGTTTGGGATGGATTTAGAAGCATCATTTTCATGTTACTTTGAATAACTCGTTGGATTTGACAGTGGAGGTTAAGAGAAATAAACTGACATTATTTTGATCTTAGAATTCTCCTGTGAAATTTCAAAATTTTGAAAGTTTTAGCTTTTAAAAGAACAGCAGTTCTCCTCATCTGGATATTCTGAGATGTTGAATCAATTCTAAGACAGGTTCTTTAATGTATACATTGCAATTGTTTTATTTTGACATTTCAGTTCAATTTCTCAGTGTTATTTTGAATATATTCCTCAATGACAATGTGATATTGTGATACAAAAGGAATGATCCCATTTTCCTGTTGGTACTTCATGACTTCATTTTTATGAACTTTATATATTGTTTTTAATATGAAAGGTGAATTTAGCTTCACATTAAAGTAAATGTATTACATTTGGGACATAATTGCTCATAAAGATATGATTTGAACTTATCTTCTGGCCAAGATGTAGCCGCAGGCATCAGATTTACCATATAGCACTAAACAAATAGTAGGAAAATCTACTTGGAAAATGATGTGTGATGAAATTAAGCCCATATGTGTGATGAAATTAAGAAAGGAACTACTTAAATAAGTTTAAAAAATGATCTCTGAGGTCTCACAGCACTGCAAATGGCCCTGTTCCCACCAGCCAAAGATAAAAATCTGATAATTCTTAGGATATAGTCCAAGTACCCAGAAAAGTTTTTGACTCAGGAACAGGGAGAGTTACATATATGTTAAACTATTGCTGCATCTTTACTAAAACATGTTTTTTATAAGACCCAAAATGATCAAGCTATTTCAATGTAAAAAAAAATGATAATGAATAACAATTAAGAATATTTATAAGGCTACAAAGAGGTAACAGCCAACAAAATTTCTAAAATCTGGCATCCAATAAATTACCAGGCATTAAATGGAATATGAATGTATAATCCAAAGTGAAGAGAAAATAAATCATTTGAAACTGATCAATAAAATAAGACATATAAAACAATAAATATAAACAAATATGACAGTGTAATTGGATTCTGCATATCCAAGAAATGAGGAAATCTTAAACCTGTTACAAAGATACATGAAACATCTAAAGGAGACCTAAATATAATTCCTACGGATAAAATTTCAATGTATGAAGTAAAAATGATACTGAACTTAACTGATAGAGTACTGGAACATAGTAGGTGCACATAGGGAAACGTAAGTGTACTTCTACTTCACAAGAATAGAAAGTGTGCAAAATGATTATGAAGAGAAAAATGAACTAAAAGATGAACCAACACATAAACAAAAAAACAGTGCAATAGTGAACTGAGAAAAACTTTAGGTCCTCTAGTAATATGTATTTAATATTCCCAAAGGAGAGGAGACCGAAGGCAGAAAGCATGTGGAAACAGTTGCAAAAAAATTTCCAACTTCAATGAGAACCATAAACTTATAGATTCAAAATCCTCAATGAATTCCAACCACAATAATCATGAGGCAATTTACAGTCACATTATACATTACGTTGCTTAACATCTATGATAATAAAAACTTTAAAAGCGGCAAAAGGAGAAAGTGCATAACATTCTAATGAGAAAGTCACAATGACAGCAGATGTCATGAAATCAATGCAAGACGAAAGTCAGTGGAACCATATCTTTAATATACTAAAAGAGAAATACTGCCGATTTAGAATTCTAGGTAAATAGGAAAGCAAATCTGTAAGAAAAATCAGGATCAGAAGGTCAAAAATTCATCATTAGGAGATTTTTTTAAATTAAATTCTTTTATTGGTACATTGTAGGTATACAACACAATTACATTTCTCATTGGGAATTGTACCTTTACATGATGCATCTTGGTTCTTATTTTTCCCCATTCCTAGCCCTCCCTTCACCCCCTCCACCCTTCCCTTTTTACAAAGACTTTATTTCCATTTTTTCCATTTCTCATCATTTTTCCTTTCCCTTCTTTCCTTTCCCCTGCCCCTCCTACTACCCCTACCCCTTTGGAGCTTTTCTTCCTATTTTGCATTATCGATTATTCATTCTAATCATTGGTACATTTTAGGTATACAATATAATGACATTCATCATTGGAAATTTGCACCTTTACATAATCTCTCTTGGTTCTTATTTTTCACCCTTTCCCAGCTCTCCCTTCAACACCTCCATTCCTCCTATTTACAAAGATTTTGTTCCTATTTTTCCATTTTCTCATATTAATCCCATTCCCTTCTATCCTTTCCCCTAGCCTTCCCACTTCCTTCCCCTTTGCCCCTTTTCTTCCTATTTCACATTACCTATTATACATTTTAGGAGATTTGAGTAAAAAATGTTAAAGAACATGTTGGGGGCAGGAGGAAGATAGACACTAGATGAAAACCTGCATCAATATGGAAGCATTATGAATAGTGGAAATTACCTGGAGAAATAAAGTTGATTTTTTTCTCAACCTTTAGATATATTTAAATAAAATGGGCTAAGTAAAATAATATTGCATAAAGATTTTTAGCACGTAAATGACTGAGTTGTATGGTAAAAATAGTCAATGGGATAAAAAAAAAATAACTTCACCATTGGAGCTTCTAGAAAGCTCATGGCCTTGCTCAAATTTGTATTTCTTGACTCCAGAACTCAAGGTTACATTTATGCTGTTTTTAGCCACCCAGTTTATGATATTTGTTATGGTAGCCCAAGAAGCTAATGTAATACTTATCTATAAGTTTTTAAAGTTTCTTTTCCTGTATACATTTCTATATGTTCAAAATTTTACAATCAATTTTCTGATAATAATTTCAATAATAACATAAAGTAATACAAATTCTAAATGACATTTGTGAAAACACCATTGTAACAAATATAGCATACTAGGAAGATTTCATTCTACCTATGTGGATTGCAGAATGTGGAATACCAGGAATTCAAGAAAGAAGGCCACCTGGAAGTGTTCTCTCTTGGTGATCCTCCTGCCTCAGTCTACCAAGTGGATGGACTACAGCACAATCATGCCCAACTTGAAAGTGTTCTAGAGATTAGTCCACCTCTTATTTCTTCGAGAATCTAGACAGCTCTTTATCTCCAAATAATCTGCTAGAAGTGAAATATTAGTTTACACTACAGGGAAGACTACAGAGGCAGCTCATCCAGCAGCTAATAGAACATGAAGTATCTAGGCATTTAGTTTACAAAACGGATGCTCACGTGGGGTGAAATACAAGGAGCTTTACTTGGCTTTTGGAATGATTTAGGGGAAGCAGTTGTGCTCAAATCCTAGAGGATCTCAAATTCAAGTTATAGGGTTAGGAATAGCTGAAAAGAAGAAAGTGCAGAATTTAATATTAGCTAGTATGAATTACTTTATATTTTACTGTACTTTAGCTAGTATTTGAGTAAGTGACTGGAGTTCTACTAAATGGTTTGCTTTGCTATCCTAATGTAAAATTCTATTCGTGCATGAAAAACTCAAATGACATAAACAGTTTAAAACTCAACACCAAAACCAAGGCACCTCTATGCTATACTATTTTCAAACCAAAACCTACACAAACACATGTATAAAGGAAGAGCCACTGGGTGGCTGGCTTTACAAATTCAAGTCTGTTGTTGGCAAACATCAGAAGCAGCTCCAAGCAGTTTATTAACTACAAACCATACGATATGGTCACTATGCTCTGGGTATACAGGAATTTAGTAAGGCAGAAAATCGAGTTTTTTTTATGTTGTGACTCCAATAGTTTGATATATTGCATATTAATGTGATCTTGATAAAGAATTTCAGGAAAGAAAAAACAGATCACATTATTGATTTAGTACTCAATTTATGAAAAAAGTCATAAAATTGTAATGTACAGGTAAAGTCACAGGTAGATTAAAGTTGACTAATCTCTAGGTTCACTCAGTTCTAAAATCTTTTCTCTTGAAATATTTCTCTTATAATTTTTATATTCTCCTCTGCATTAAGCTAATTAATTAATGAAGATACAGGAGGTGAAAAGTGTGATTGAGAGCAAATGTTATAATCCTGAGGACTGTTTCTGGTGCTTACTCTTTCAAAGGAGATCTTAGTCCGTCCCAGGTAAAGGATACACAAGAACGTTCCATTTATGCCCACCTCTCCCTGTTGAGTCTTATCTTTAGATTCTATTTATTTCCACAAGTACTGAATAGAAATGAATGAAAGTAAACATTTAAATGCTTTATTTCACATCAAATTTTTTTGTCATGTTTCTTTCTTGTTGACAGTAGCCTCCAAATGCAGATGCACTGTGTAATCTAGAAATTAGCTATTACCACTATCCCCAGAGATTTAGATCGGATTACATTTCTTTCTTCACATTTCTGAAAAGTCCCAGGAGCACTTTAAATCACCACGGTCCCTTCTGGCTCCATTTTCTTGCTTCTGCTTAATTAGATTAAGTCACAGATTATCTTGCTCTTCCCTGAGAGCAGTCCTGTTTGCCCTCATGTGGACCCAGATGCAGGACTCCGACTCTTTCCCTAATGTTCACAAAGGTAATCTCCCCTCTTCACTGCCTGTGAGCTGCCTGTTGACCTGGTAGAGGAGTGGGAGAGGACCTGACCCCTCAAACACCATCGCTTCCCTGATGGAAACTGAACAGATTGTCCCATGCCGACGGGGAATTTATTACCATTATTCCGACCACATAGTACTATCTAACCCATTTCTGTCTCTCCACTCTTCAACTCTTTCAAGCCAACCACGTAGAAAGTTGCATATTCAGGTCTGGACTTGGAGGTTGTTTGACTTGAAGGCTCAACATTGAGAATTTGTAAGACTGTTGGAATGGCTTGGAAATGAGTAACTAGATAGGGCACTAAACATAAAAAGTAAACTTTGGTATTGGATAAAATCTAGTACATAGAGTACGGAATCACAGGATCAGTGCATTATTCATTCCCCAAGGAGGAGGTGATCCACGATGTCTAACGTTCTGGACAGGTTCAGGTAGAAAAGAGATGAGACTGACAACCAGACACACCAGAACCTTGGTCACTGATAACCCTGTCAAGCCCAGAGTCAGTAAAATGTTTAATGTAAAATTTTGGGATTGGTCTAAGGGAAATTTGAAAGTGCAGAGTTAAGTAGTACAAACAGCCCCTTAAACAGTTGTGTTCTAATGCAGTGTTAAATAAGAGAAAGGTTAGGCTGCGCATGGTAGTGGACCCCTGTAATCCCAGCACTCAGGAGGCTGAGGCAGGAGTACCACTGTGAGCTCAAGGCCATCCTGGGCTACGCAGCAATATAGCTAGACTCTGTCTCCAAAAAAAACAAACAAAGGTTTAACTAAAGGAAGGTATGGGTCTACCGGGACTTTTATCTTAAGATAGTAGAAATTTCAAAATGATTATAGGCCAATGGTAAAGAGATACCAAAGAGGAAAAATGTATAACACAAGTGAAAGTATTAGGTGAGAAAAGATGTGAGCTATGTGCCAGGCTCGGTGAAGCATAGGTGGAAGCAGAAGGAGTTTATCTGTTTTGACCAAAGAAGCAAAGTATGGTGACAGATATGGACACGTGTATAGCTCGGGACCTGGCTATTTCTTGTTTGACCACTTAGATTTTCTGAGTAAAATAGCAGCAGGTGTATCTGCTGGGACTGGAGCTAGGAGACGTGTTACTTTCCAAAGAGCTTGTGACAGTAGATACAGCAACAGCATTGCGCCTAGTGATTATCTACAAGGTTGTTAACTGATAGGCATTTTGAATATTATTTCAAAATGTAGGCAAACTTGTAAGTCTCAATAAAGTTCTCAAGTCTTTAATAATCTTCAAGTGAATTTTCTTTCTGCTTTGAAATTACAGACCCTTGTTTATTAAAAAAAAAATATTGTGGGGACTAGAAATAGGAAAAGGTCCATTTAATACAAAATATAGTTTCTCTAGAAATATGTGTTCACTCTAGATCCTGTGAATTATTGATAAAGGTGTCTGTTGTGCTTTGGACACTGTTCATGATGTAAAAATGACTTTGGAGCACTCTCAAGAAATACCTCACTCATGAAGGGCCCAATAAGTTACCACGGGAGATCACCACGGGACTCACTGCACAACCAGAACCATCAGTGAATTTTTACATTTCAGTTAACAAAAACATGTGATCAGTATTTATCTGTGCTTTCCTATCAACTCCACCATATTCTCAGAAATAGCATGAAATGCTCAGTCACACAGCGAAGCAGCAGACTTACAATTAGCTTACTGATCTGTAGTTATTGGAAACTGAATTTTTTTCTGTTTTTGTTGTTGCTTTCTGTAGATGTTGAGACAAAAATTGGTAAAAAAAAAAATAAAGCTGAATGAATGTGAAGGTTTCTTCCCACATATATCGCCATTTATTGGTTCATTAAAGGATTACCATGGTGTTTTACAATCAATTCCCTCAGGACAAGTTGTAAAATTCAGACTGAATGAACACTATCAGGCTAAATCTCTCATGGTCAGGTGGTTATCTGAGGAATACACTGCCAAAAATAAAGTCCGTGAGTATGAAATTAAGTGTGGGTTGCCAGAGATAATATTGTTCAAACTAGTTTTGTCAAAATATTTTTGGAAGTAAAGTCAAGGTGTATTCTCCTCACAAATGTTGTTGCTTAAGTATTCTAACTTTGCAATGAAAGATTTCAAGGTTCAGTTGTGATTTACTTACTGCTTACTCACCTCTACAGCATAATCTGTTCATTAACACATTTAAAATACAGTAACCGAGAACACTGTGATTTTTATTAGATATGCATTACTTATGTGCCTATATTTCTTTAATAATGTTGGGACTAAGATTACTTCTCATAACAATTAAAAAAGAGAATGCACACATATATTATGTACACATATAATGTAGGTACATAGAGATAGATAGATCTACACATACTTTCCATAAAGTAGTGTTAGAGCTTTTTCTGGGGGTATATGTTATTGATTAACTGAATCCTTAATTTAATATTGAGCTACATTTCTAACCTCCAAGTTTCAGGGAACTCACCCATTTTGACCCTTCTATTTAGCCAATTATCAATCTCTATAAATTATTTTTTCTTTTTTGAATTGTTTCCATTTATCTGCTTTAGACTTTTCCCTAACCCATTGTGCGTCTTGCCTGAGGTCTTTTCTCCTTAGTCCTTGGCTATTGCAATAGCCTCCTCTAGCTCTTTTCTCACTTATTACACAGCCAGACTTATTTCCCAGGCCCCTTGCTGGCTCGCAGTGTGGCTAACAGAAATTGTGCAGCGGAAGAATAGCCATCGGAGTGGAATGGCCACGATGAGCGCACCACTCCCAGCTGATATCCCCTGAGGGTTTGCTGTGCTGTGTGGACTCATCCACGCCTCAGCGTCCAGCACGAGAGTCCATTATGATCCAATCATCACTAATTGGGGTGCTTACTAAAAGTGTGTTTTATCTGCTTTCCCCCAATTTTCTCTAAAGAAAATAATCTTTCTTCTCTACTTTTCCATGGTAGGATGGAGCTTATTTCCTGTGTATCTCTTTTGAGGGGTGGGGGGTAGAGGCTTTGAAAACAGCACAGTGCTTTCAGAATGTGATTTCCTGGGTGTAGAACAGCAGTCCTGAGAGAAAATCGGATTATGATGTGCTGTGTACATGCAGATGGAGTGAGTCTGAAGCCACGTATCTGAGAAGAGACAGCAGACAGCATAACCACAGAGAGCGTGCACTGTACAGATCTGGGAGCCCCAGATGTATGACTACACCAGTCAATAGCCGAGTTTTATTTTCCAAAAGTGGACCAGTTCTACCTTAGAAACTCTTCTGCCACATTTGTGAACAGAACCACAAAACTCAGCCTGCAACAGAGCCACAAAAATCAGATCCTTGGTGACCCCTGGGGAGAGGGGTTACTCCCCCTTTGTATGGAGTGAGCGCATCCCTCCTGCTCCTCACCCTCTCCTGGCTTCCCCCACAATCCTGCTCTACTCATACCAGGACCTTGAACTGGTTTCTCCTGACAGTTGTGGAACAGTGTTGTGGTGTAGCTACTGCAACTGTGTGAACAGCAAGCCATAGGCCAGTCCGCTCCTGTGTTCAGGACAGTCTCTGCTCATCATATAGCACTTTCGTGTCAGAATTTATCTTTGCATGCCCAGAGTCTGCACCATTTTGCCACAAGTTAGGGCTCAGAACTGCTTACTGGGGCGCAGAGGGTGTAGCTTAGTGGTAGAATGCACGTTTAGCATTCTAAACTTCATCGCACTTCACATCAAATAAGACAAAAACACGTCTTGCTGTTTTACTTACCATTTAAGTTTAGCTAAGTGAGCTGCTGCACAGCACAATGACTGTAGTTAAGCATATATTGTGTTCTTGAACAATGCTGAGAGTGGACATAAGGTGCTTTTACCCCAAAACTCACCGCTGCAGGTGTTAATTAGCTTAACATAACTAGTCCATGATGTGGATGTGTACTTCCAAACATACTGTGCAGGGTAAAAACATCTTTATTGGTTAATTAGAAGGACAAATGCATGTGAAAGAATTCATAAAATTTTCTTATATTTTCCATGCAAATGAAAGTTCAGCAAATATATAAATTTATGTATCTTTTATATATGATTTAATATAATGAATAAAAAATATACCTTGGATAAGTTTAATATTACAGCAATATTTTCTACTACTTAAATAACAAGGCCTTACATTTAATTCTGTGCCATAAAGAGAGTAAATAATTGTAGATAGATAACTTATATATAATCTTATATAGAGGGAGACACCTAGATAGATTTTATAAGATTTTACATCTAATTCTGATGTGCCCAGAACTGTTTGTTTTATCAAATTGGTATGAGAATTCTATAAATATTTTACCATTTCTATTTGTGTCCATTTACATTTTCAAGATCACATAGGGAAACACAGAGAATGATCACCAAGAATGTCCCATATTCATTTTATGCACATTTCATAAAAATAAAAAATATTATTTTTATTTAGCAATATTTCTTTTGAAATAAAAGCTAAAGTAATAATTTACTAAATGTAGATATACTTAAGTGGAAATAATGGCTTTTAATGACATTATGCATTAAAGAAGATAGCCTTCTAAGTATGCTTAAACGTTTCAAATCTTTTCTTTATAGTTTTTTCCCTAAGCAATACTAAAGCACAGAATCTTTAAAAGATAACTGATGAAGCTTAATGACATCTTTTTTTTTTCACCCCCTGATATTTGGAAGCATTCTGAGTATACAGGTTCAGCTACTTTAATTTTCATTCTTGCAATTTTTTATTTCTTTATTTCTTAGTTTTTGTGTACCTGGGGATTCCATGCATGTGCTAGGCAAGGACTGCCTCTTGAGCTACATCTCTACCCTGATTTTTTTCCATTTTCTTAATTACGTGAGTGTATGGTGTCCATTCAAGAAATACCTGGTATTGAAGCTAGACTATTGTTTCTTATATATTCACGTCTATTAGAGAATGTGCCTATTATGTCTGTGTATTCAGAAGAACTGCAAACTTATTTCTAAACAGCTTTATATTTATCTGTCTTTTTATTTTTATTTTTTATGGCTTTTTTAAAAACCTAGGCATCACTATCATTTGGTACGGGGTTGACTACAACAGTTACTCAGTAAGATTATAAGAATAAGTCACCAAGTAAACCTTTGTCAATGCTGGTTCTTGATTAATAACTGAAAATTAATGTATTGAAGCATTTGCTTTTGTGGAGCGAATGTTTGCACAGTGTACAGAACAGTCCCCCCTCTTCATACCTCCAAGGCTCCACAGATCAAATCCTCCTGCCTGCCATGTCCAGAGGGAGCGCTAATGCAAACTGTAAACCCCACTGGTGTTTTGGAGTGTGGTGTTCACGAAATCCGCAGGGCATACTGCTGGTGGACATACCTCTGCGATGCCCCTTGTGCAGTGTAGCAGTTAAGAAATCTGCCTTTCATGGCCTGCTCCCCTTTACCGGAGGGAGAGGGAGCTCCTCTCAGGTCCCAAGTGGGATTTTGCAGGCAGTGCTCAGGTGGGCAGAACATGTCCAGGAGGCAGCGGCCAGGTGCAAAGAAAACAGTAGGAGAAAGGGAGAAAGAAGAGGGGCGGGAGGAGGACAGAGCAGGAGAAGAAGAAAGACGAAGGGAGGAGGAGCAGAAGTGGGGAAGGAGGGAGAGGAACTCTTCAGATTGGTTCCATGTTGGCCGGAGGCAGAGTCTTCACTGACCCAGTCTGACAGAACATGGGTTTCTTTACTCCGTCTCAAATGGCCATGCAAGTCAGAACTACAAGAAAACTTTCAAAGTGATTTGGGTCTGTCCTCTTGGTTCTAAGAACAGTCAACCCCAGGATCTGTCCTACAAAAGCCAAGATTCCAGTGTTGTTTTGACCTCTCTAGAAAGGATGTAAGATAGTGTTATAGTAAGCGTTTATGTTGGGCTTGAAAGAGTATTTCTCTTGGTGGAATGAACTTCTTAGGTGAGTGAAGATGGGTGGTTGTCCTCACACACTGAAAGTTTCACACGGACGCAGTCTGGGAATGTGCAGGTTCTTATTTGTATCATATATGATATGGTATGATATGATATGCATTTATTTGTCCTTTCACTTACCAGTTATTTCATCAGTTCATTTCAGTTCCTTGCAGAAAATTTGTCAGCAAATAGGTATACAAATATTAATAAGACAGTATTTTGTCTTCAAAAGCTTAGCTTCCGTGGGGGAACTGCATGACTCGCTTGTATTAAATGGCCCAGAAGTAGGACAGAAATAGAATGTTACCATGACACAAAGAATTGACATTTATCACTTGGGACACATAAATCAAATTTGGTACTTGGAAGGTCACTGGAGGACGAGTCACCTGAAGTGGTGACACTGGAAGAGTCCCAGAGGGTAGGAGGAGTTAGCCAGGAAGCAGGACGAGCTCTCCTGTGGAGATAAAATGTCTGATGGGAATAGAGTGAGATTATTCTACACGGCTGGGAGCTGATGGTGACAGAACACAAACTGCATCACACTACACTGCACATGCTGTTTATTCTCATAGTATTTTTATGTTTGCATTTAAAGCAATCTATCTTCAGACATCACAATGAAAATTAAGAAGTTATTCAGTGGCTACGATGAGGTGGCTTCTGAACAAATGTAAGAAAGGAACTGGGAGAGCAATAAGAAAGTCTAGTAAAATAGGACTGTAGCTAGAAGCTCACCAAGAGGACAGACAGAGGCAGTAGTACTGTTGGAAGCCCATCACGCACGTACGAATCATGGTAAATAATAAATAAGAAAGAAGGGGACACAGAATCTCAGAAGACAATTTAGGCATGTGTAGGTCAAGCAGAGATAGTGACTGTGTCACTGGATTGATATTTCTGATACTCAGGAGTGAGAATAAGGGTGAAGTAGTAACTCGGGTCATCCAAATACGTGAGAAGGGTGGCTTTGTCTGCGGAGGGGAGGTAATGAAGGAGGGTACGACAAAGTGGCCAGAGAGCTCAGAGGGTATCTGAGGTGAGCCGATCAGAGAATGGAAAGGGAAAAGGAAAGCACACTGTGGAGGGTACAGAGGGTCTTTGGATTTGGAAATAAGTCTATTATTAGAGATTAGGGCCAAAAGAAAATGGGGCATTTTTAGAGTAGTGGCAAAGAAACGCAGTGTGGAACGTGAGTATGGATGGTGATGTTAGGTGAAGTGGAAATAGAGAAATAGTTGGGAATGTGTAGAGTTGAGGGCTGAGGTGTTTTCTTTGCTAATGCATCTTGCCTAATGGGTTTGTGGTAAAAGTTATGTGTCCGTGTTCCAAAACTATTGTGCATCAGCCAGAATAAAAGGCTACAATAAGGACCTAGGAGGCAGAAGACAAGGAATAAGGCCCAGGAGGTGAAGGTAGGGGTAAGGACCAGAGCATAAGCTCCAAATTCGTCCCTCCTGGTGCCAAAGTGGAAGCGGGTAACATGAGGAAGCTGGGATTGTTTGAGTGAGACAGGGCAGCAGACGGCTCCTGCCTGATCGCTCCGTCTTCTCAGGGTCTCCATCCTTCTACAGTGTGATTCTGAGGCGAAGGCAGGATTGGGGTGGTTTTAGCTGCTATTAAGTTGTTCTCACAGAGTTCATACACAGCTGTTATCTGAAAATAAACTGCATACCTAATCCTGTGGAGGCTTAGCCGGAACCACATCAGTTCAACAATCCCTGCAGTTTATCTTGTACAGAATTACTCAGACCTGCTCATACTTGGCACGTTTTAGGTCATAGATGATATGAATGAGTCCCTGAAGGAAGGCAAACACTTACTCTCCTCCGGAGCTGGGGAAGGTGGCTTCTCCTATGGTCCTGGATCTAAACTGCTGTCCACGTGGCCCACTCTTGTGTCCTGTGTCAAAGCCCAAGGTGGATGAACTCACGCTTCATTCAGTCTGCTGAGGCGCGGGTACGGGGACTTCTCATCATTTCTCTCCCTGTTGTTTCCCCTGGTTCTTGCCAGCTGACCATCTTTACCCCTGCGGAGCACTCAGGACTCTCTTCCTTGCAGTCCGGAAAGCAGCTCTTCAGTCTCAGCCCAAAGCCCGAGCCCCCCAGGAACTGAGGCTGGTTTGGGCAAAGCTGGGTGCTCATATCTTCCTTATTTGTCTCACGTTTTGGTGCCCAAGCTTGCCAAGTTGCTGGATGCCTGATGAGCAAAGTAGTAAATATATTTCTTTTTCTCTATTCTCACTCGCTGGGTAACAAATTTCCCCAGTAAAGAGAGGTTCAAAGACCCAGAGAAGCCAGATTTATTTTCCTCTCACTTCACTGTCTCATTCTCTTTCTTCCCTTTGTTTGCAGGGTGCCCAGTGAGAGGAAAGGACAAGATGATCCCCATATAAATCCCCCTCTCTGCCTCTAGCTGAGCCTAAAGTGAGCTGAGATATGGTGTTCACACTAGTAGTGAGCTCTAGATGAGCCATCCAGGCTTGTGCCAGATCTAATAAACGAGTGTAAGAATAATGCTTAGCAAGTCCTTCCAAGAAATGTTGGAGCTCCAGCTTCTTCCCACCTCCATGGAAGGAGGTGCAATGGAACAGAATTTAACAGACAGATGAACATGTACAGTTTTAAAACTGAGGCATGCAAAGAAAGCAGACTGGTGAATGTTGGAAGCCAGCAGCAGCGGGAGAATGGGTTCAGCACCAGCAGTAGAGGGCATGTGTGGGCCTGTTTTGGAAAGTCCAGGGCAGAGCAGCACTGTGACACAAATGCGAGGGCCACCCCAAGCCGTGTCTTACCACAGAAAGCCAGGAGCGCGCACTCAGAGCAGAGGACTGTACTGAGGGCACAGGAGTATGCTGTAAGCAGCAGGAGAGGGCGGCTGCTGAGGGAAGTGGCTGAGGGAGGAGGTCAGGAGACTTCCTAAGCACTGACAAGGTGCCCAGGGAGCCAGGGCCCAGGCAGGGCCTTGTATTCCAATATCTGGTTGTGAGACTCAGCTTTAAACTCCCTAGGTCTTACTTGAGCTTCAGAAAAAAACCCTGAAAAAACTCAAAACTTGGCTTCTGTAGAACTGGGGGCAAAACTAAACTCAGGATTCTAAACTCCTCTAAACTCAGGATTCCTTCCTATATTGTTTTGCAGATTGTACCAAGTAGGACAGAGACAGGAGAAAAGTCTTGTTAAAAGAAGAAGAAAATTAAAATGGGCCTGAGAAATTAGACCACAGGCTGGAAGTTACATTGGCCTTCAAAGAGCTTTTTGATATAACCCACAGCTAAACTCTTTACCTCTGTGAATTAAGCAAGAAAGAGTCTCAGTTCTCAGATGCAAACTACCAAAACTCTGACTTTAGGGAAATGTTAAATTATGTTCACTTCCTCTCCAGCACGCAATTAACCACAAAGTCACCATTTCAAACTTCAGGAAACAGATTCCCTTTCACATTTTCAAACCGTCTCAGAATTTCAGTGCAAGCCAAATGGAGTACAGTTTACTTAATCTACATGTTCTTCAAGGGAACCAAAAAAGTGTATTATTTGATTTTCAACCAAGGCCAGAATATTGTTTATCACTGTATACTCTCCTTCATGGTGACATGTTTATAATGCTAAATCTATGTCCACTTGTGCAAGTATGAATTCACACAGCTCACTGTGTGTGGGATGAGAAAACATCACTCACTGTCGAATGAGAATTCTAGCCCTAGAGGAGACTGCTAGAGATAAATCCACATGGAGTCCATGACAACCACTACTAGGGAAATGAGCATGATGAACAAGAGGGTAGTAAGGCTGGCATGCAAGGATTTTAGAAGACCTGATAAAGAACAGGCACTGCATTCAAAACAAGAGATGCAGAGAGGGATGAGCTCTGGTAAAGCATGCTGGCCAGTAAGTGTCCAGGTTCCTCATCCAAAGACAATGTCCTGTAACAGATCACAGTAATAAACAGATGACATCGAAGGTCTACGGAGAAATTTTAAAGCCTCTTCTGCCAGCATCACTTAGAATTATGGACTATTTGACCTAGATGGCATTCTTAGATATCAGAAAATACTGTATTAGAATGCTGTATCTCCGCCTTCAAGCAGTTTTGCTGTTTACATGATTTCTATCAGATCTTAGACAATTTACCTTCTGCCTGTGCTGAAGTTGTGATATATATATATATATATATATAAAAAAATGTATAAAATGTGTGTGTGTGTATATATATATATATATTTCATAGAGGAAGCTCTAAAATGTTATCTAGGTAAAGCCCAGGTTCATACTGGAGTGACTAGTCATTGGAGTGACTGGCCATCAGCACGACTAACCGTTGGAGTGACTAGTCATTGCTAACACTCTTAATCCCGGGCGGATTTGGGACAGAACCACAAGCTTCTGGCTCCTCTCGAATATTTTCATGTTTTCTCTCATCTCCTAACATCCAGAAGAATAGTACACCTCTTTAAGTTTCTCAGATTTCGTCCCAAGACCCCAGACTCTTTCAGAAGAGACTGCCCAGTGGCTTTTATATAAGATGCCAGATAACACTAATAGAAATAATTCTCAAGTTTTTAAAGGTAAGAACCTTGTATTAAGTGTCCCAATTTTCCACAATGAATGTGATCACTATGTACTGGAAACACATCCTAATAAAAATTTAAAAAACAATTTTAAAATGAAAAAATAAAATCCATGAATTTATTACTGCTTTGGTGGCTGAAACAACAGATTAGAGTCTTAAAGTAATGACAGATGATTTTGAACTATCAATCAATGTTCTGATTCTTTCCCTATGTAACCCTTCCTTGCATTTAGTGAGTGTTTAGTTTTACTGCCTCAAGAGGGTGAAAATATGGTTAGAAAGAGGATAGACAATCCACGACTCAGGCTCTGTTTTTAAGAATGTATTCTTTGGAATATTTTGTATTTATGTTATTTATTCCTTCATTTGTTTTGTAGACATAGTGCTGGAGAAATGTAGAGCCAGGGCTCCACACACGATGGAAAAATCTCTCACGCTGAGCTATTCTCCCAGCCCCTGACATTTTGTTTTTAACTGAAATGTAACAACTGTCCGTTTTTTATGGAGGAACAGTGTGATGTCTCAATGCATGCATACATTGTATAATAATCAAATCTTGGTATTTAACAAATTAACCGCATCACACATTTACCATTTCCTTGTTGTAAGAATGTTCAGAATTCTTTCTTCCAGTTATTTTGAAGTATTCGTTACAATATTGTTAACGCCACTCACCCAACTGTGCAAAAGGATTACCAGAACTGCCCTCCATCCTTTTGGATGCCTCCTTTTCCTTCCTTCTTTTCCTTCTGCCCTCTTTTTCCATTTGGAAAACTTTGTACCACTGACTAACTTCTCCCCATCCCTCTGTCCCTTCCTTGACTTCCGGTGTTGTCTCTTGTACGCTCTACTTCCATGATGTTAGTTTTCCTAGATTCACTTAGGAGCGAGATGATGCGGTCTTTGTCTTTCTATGTGGGGCTCATTTCACATAGCACCATGCCCTCCAGCTTCTTCCATGCACCACATCCCTTCAGAGAACAAAGAGGATTCTGCTGTGTATTTGTCCCACCGCCTCTTGTTCGTTCATCTGCTGCAGGTCACTTAGGTTAATCCCATCTCTTGGCTTCCATGAGTAGTGCTGCAATGAACGTAGTAATACAGATGTAACTTTACCATACTGATCCCGCCTTCTCCCAATAGATACCGAGTAGTGGTGTTACTGGATTGCATGGTGGTTCTATCTTTAATGTTTTGAGGGACTTCCATACAGTTGTCTACAGTGGCTGCACTAATTTACATTTCCATTAGCAGTGGACAAGCTTCACTTTTGTTCACATGCACACCAGCATTTGTTCCCTTTTGTCATTTCGATAACATTTTGACTGGTATGAGGTAATATTTCGTGTGTCTTTGATTTGCATTTTCCTGATGTTTAGTGATGCTGAGAATTTTTCACACACTGTGGACCATTTGCAGGTCTTCTTTTGAGAACTGATTATTCAAGTCATTTGCACAGTCTTAAATTGAAGTTATTGACTTCTTGTTATTCAATTGAGTTGCTCATATATTATGGATATTGATCCCTGGCCAGATGTGTAATTTTCAGAAGAAAATACAGCAGAAATGCCTTTCATAGATCTCAGGAAGGACCCCAAAAGTATAGGCAGCTGTATAAAAAGTAAACAATGCGATTACATTAAAAATCTAATGCATATCAAAAGCAACAACTGAGAGAGTAAAGAGAAAACCTATGAAACGGGAAATATTTGCAAACTGCATCAAAATGTACTTTTGATTTCAAGAGAGACACAGACTCTTGAAAGAAAAGGTTTTTGATTGACGTGGGGAGGGCACTTTTTAACCTGAGTTAAACGTCTGACTTAATGGACGTGGACTAATACGTATTCTGTTAGAGTGAGCTTTTCTCACTTGGTAGAACTTCTAAAGAGCAGGAGAAGAGAGGCAGTGAAGCGAGTCAGGGAGAGGCGGACAGCGAGGGGCCAGCTCCTGGCTAGGGGCTAAGGGCGGGAGGACTCTGGAGCAGCAGCACGGCGGCCTGCACTCCGCGCACTCTGCCCGCCACTCGGGAAGGACAAACCTTAGGAAAGCGGCTGCACTGTGGCTTTGCGAACACAGCGCTGTCCACCCACATGGTGGCCGGGCTGGAAGACACGAGCCCGGGCCCTCAGAGAGGCCAGTCCTGTGTCTCGGTTTCCCCCGAGTTGCTCTTGGTGGCCCAGCGGTGACCTGGAACCCAGCTGGCTGGAGGGCGGGGACGAGGTAGCCAGGGTGGACGCTGACCCTCCAGAAGCGGGCAGGAGGGCCCCGAGCTGCGGTCCACTGCGGAGGCCAAGCCCAGCTGTCCCTGAGTGGCCGCACGAACTTGGCCCTGTTTTGTGACCGCTCCGTGCACGAGTTTCCTGTTCATAAAACAGGGAGAGAAATAACAGCACTTTCTCCTCGGGGCGGCCAGGGGCCTGGGTCCACTCAGATGCACGAAGCAGCTACTGCAGGGCCCGGCTGGGCACCGCCTGAGCCCTGTACCGGCTCTGAGCAGCTGGCAGCTGCGGACAGGCCGAACGGGACGAGGTTCTCACTGCGGGCCTCTGCCCGGTTCTGCTGGACCGTGCAGGCGCTGGAGACTGGAGGGTCAGCCACGGTGGGAGGAGAAGGGACAGGAAAGGTGTTCGCAGAAAGTCTACGCTGACTCTGATACAGTTCAATTCTCTGCTGTGAGGAACAATGATAAGTTTAGCATATATATTCAATCGATGCATATATGTATGTGTTTATTTTTCTATTTTGTTGAGATCTAAATAATCAAACTATGTGGCCTATGAAATTCATAACAGCAAAAACTGAAGGTTTTTATGTAAAGTTCCTTTTTAATATAACAATGAGAGATTCACTGCTGATTTGTGTGTATCTGTATATATCCATACATGCACACACATATATATCTTGTTCTGGAAAATTGATATTATTATAGCAAAGATAATTACTCATCCTGTTAAGTCATTAAGTGATATAACAGTGTGGCTTTGGAGCCAAGAATATCTCAGTATTAGCATTTGTGCAATTGTCAGCTTCATAAGCAACTCAACTTACAGGTATGTAGCAGTATCACAAAGAGATGTCGCCCTAGGTGCCAGTCAATGGACAGACAGTGACCACAGATCCAACATACTGTCTCTGCAAATGTGATTACGTTTTGATGTCAGATGGAATAAAGGTAAAACAATGTTTTGGACGAAACTTGGTATGTATTAAATAATCAAGGAGGATGAAACACAGAAATTCCTAACCACAGAAGTGAGTCCTGCCGAGTTGAGAAGCTTTCTGATGTAACAATATAAAATGTGCAACTGGAAAAGTGCTGAGGTCTTCAGGCTGCATAAAGGAGGGCAGACCAGACGGTATGCATTTCTGTACTCTTCATGCGCAGAAAGTGTGAGCGTGCCGTTCATGCATGTGTGTAACTGAAAATGTGTGAGCCTCTCCACTGTCAAACACGAGTCCATGCTGGGCAGCATGGCCTGGAGACTGCAGAGCTGATTGCTTACCCAGGCATCCAAAGAAAAGACCTTATGCTCACCAAAACTCAGAAAATGAAGGCGTTTCAGAGAGGAGAGTGAGGCCTCACCGTTCCTGTCACCCATGCCTGGTCACCGGTAACGGGTCCTCCACAGAGCCCACGCTCTTGGTCCCGATTCATCTTTCTCCTGCTGCTCCTTCCCTTTCCAGGAAGCCCAGCCTTAGACTTCATCTGTCCCACAGCTGCGCTCTACCACACAAGGCAGAAAGCTCTGCTGGGGAGATGATTCCATATTGCACATCAAACATCTCAGAGCTCTAGTGCATCTATGAGTGGACTTCAGAGTAAAGAACAAGGCACGAAAAGTACACAGAAATAGTTCTAATAAACTTAGCAGTTTCTGACATTTTAGTGGAATTCTAATACACGGAAATGAAGACAAAAAGACAGGTAAAGATTCTCTCTTAAGGAACAAAGGAGTTACAAGGGAATTTTAAGCCAATCAGTTCTCACCAATACACACATTTGGGAATTAGTCAGATTCTAGCAATGGAGCATGGTGCTTGGTCTCTATTATGTGGGTGTGGGGCAGTCTCGAGAAGAATTATCCTTAATAGTAGGGCTAACTTAAATATTGCCCCAGACTTTCTCTACAGTATCTTAAAGGTAAAATAAAAGCTTTGAAGCAATCAGCCTAATGGAGAAAATAACCTAGGTTCCTACTGGGGCAACATCCATCATTGTTCAGACAAATAACAAATGTCAGAATCTAATGACATTGCATTTAATAAAAATTACACATGTAAAGGATCAGGCAAGTGACATTTGTAGCCAGGAGAGGCATCCATCTATACAAACACTCTCAGAAATGACAGAGATGGGAGTAGGTGAAGACTAGACAATCTACTACAAAGTCGGTCAGGTATGTAAAGGGAAACATGAGCATACTGACAGGGTGAGTGAGACGTATGTAAAATAACCAACTATAATGCCTAGAAATGATTAAGAAAATCTCTTAAATGAAAGAGGGCACTGGCTAGGATGAAAATCAGATGAAACTTTACAAGGAAAATAATCAGTAAGCTTGAAAAATAGTATCCAAATTATTCAAAATGAAGCAGGCATCAGAAATAAAGTGACTTATGAAACAAGATTAACAATTTAATACAGATGAAACAAGAGGACCCTAAAGGGACTATAAGATAAAAATTTAAACCCTGCTCCCTGTTGTTTTACATTTGATGAAAATAAGCTGACAAACTCAATAGGCTCAATAAGCGCCAAGCAGAAGAAATGTAAATGAAACTGCACCCAAAGCATAATATAATTAAATTTCCAAAAAATTGTAGGAAGAAAACTTTAAAATAACTGTAAGAAAAAAAAAGATATGTTAAGTACGAGGAAACAAACTGTGATCGGTGTGTCAAATCTGGATTGATAATGAAAGATTCCTCACATGATTTTTAAGGAAGAATATAAAACAGTGACACTATATGACTCCCAAAACCTAAAATAACCTGGTACAAAGAAATAAAGATTAGAATCAATGTCAGCGTGTTTTCGAGGAGTTAGGCAAGCTGGAAGATGATGAGGAAAACAGACTTAAAAGGCTGAAAGAGTAAAAGTGCCAAGCTAGATTTCTTTGCCTCGTGAAAATATCCTTCACAAATGAAGGTCAAATAGCAAAGTCTTCAGATCAAAGCAACTGAAAGGGGTGGCATCTGCCTCACTGCAGTGTAAGAAGTGTTAGGGGATTTCCTTCACTCGAAGAAAAGCGATGGCAGGTGGAATCACACTTTTGTGCAAAGGAATGGCAGTGCTGGAAGGGATGAACGTGAGGTTATATTTTATAGTGTTTAATTTATTTAAAGATAACTGGAAGGGACAAAAAGAATGCTAATTAGTACAAGCAATGAAGACAATATAATGCCACCATGAGAGTATAATGCAGTATTTATAATGTAGAGTATATTGTAGTAAACATTCCTGGGGAAAGGACTCACCCTAAAGGCTAAAATCAGAAGGCAAAGGTTAAGGGGAATGACTGTTTTACGACTCCAAAGTAACTCACTGCAAATATTTATTACTTACAAAGGGGAAAATACTAACAGTGAAGGATCCAGCAGACACCACCTTAACCGGGTGGTAAAGATCAGTTTCACCACCAACAGGACACACACACACACCGTGTGCCCCACCACGACAGCCTCAGTGGGATTTCAGTATGGTTGTGTTTTCTCCAAAATACACAACTTCAGTATTGTCAGCACAAAACATCAGACCCACATAAGTTGACCTTCTGCAGCAGATCTGAGCATTGATGACTTCTTAACAGTGTCATGAAATTCAGCAAACCCAGAAACCATGAACATAGTAGAGACAGAGAATCCCAAGTGCGATGTGGAATCCCGGATTGAACTCCAGAAGGGAAAAAGGACACTCGTGAAGAACTAGTGTAATGGGAAAGAAATTTGCAGCTTAGCTAACCTGGTAGCTGAGTTGTTTTTTAGTTTCAGTGATTGGCTAGTAATTACCCAGGATGTTACCATTAGGCAAAGCTTGTCAAGCCATAAAAGATCTCTCTATACCATCTTTGTAACTCTTTTGAAAGTCTAAAAGCTGTTTCACAATCCACACTTAAAATGTTAGAATAGATAGTTTAAACCCAAATTAATAACCATATGTTGGGAAACCGAGGGCTGACTTTGATCAGCCTGGAGAACAGGAGAGGAGCATGCACCCCTTGGAGCTGGACCAGCTCCATGGTGTCCTTTCCCTCATGAGAACCCCACAGCCCAGCAGGGAGCCCAGCAGGGAGCCCGGCCTGGGTCTCCTCATAGACAGCACTGTCTCCCTGAGGAGGTCTGGGTTTGTGACACCACATAAAGACCTTGATATATGACTTCCCAGGACTCAGTATCTACGCCCTCCACAAAAGTAAACTGCACTGGTGGGGGAAATATGTAAGAATAAAAATAATACTGATAGAAATCTCCAATGAAGACAACTGTAGTCTACTGCTGGTAGATCCTTAAAAATGAAATTGACCAAATAGCATTGTTTGCTGGTCAAATTGCTATCTGAGGCAGGCAAACGTGCATGCATGCATGAGCATTCAACCACACACACACACACACACGTGTGTGCATACACCCAAATCTGGCACATTGTGAAACTTTCATTCTAAATGCCTATTTTTGTGAAATGCTTAAAGAAGATATATTTTCTAGTAAGTAAAATAAATAATGCAAAAGTGACTTACAATACAAAGGTTATTTTCCTGGCATTGTGATGCCAATAAAAGAAATAAAGTTAGAATTAGAGTGATATTATAATTTAAGTGATGTTTGCCCTTACCTTATCCACCCAGTAAGCTTAGAATAAAATTTCCTGCCATGGGAAACGCAGTGACTGGATCCCAGGATGTTATTCTCATCAATGCAGTACAGTATTTTTCACTTTTTATTTGGCAGGTCAGATAGTACAAACCGCCCTGGAGAAAACTATCATTTTGCTTCACTTTCCGGGCAGTTTTCAATGCCTTCTGCATGAATGTGTTTCCACCCGCATAAGCACCAGTGATAGTAGAGCTTCCCCAATGAGCTCTGAGAAAATCATAGGAGATTACCTTACTGTTACTGCATTGGGAATGTAGGTCGTGGAGCTTCTATCTTTCTGTTATACATTATGTCTGCTCCATGTCTTCTGCTTACTCTCAATTAAATCTCTCACCTATACAATGATGTCACCATAATATTTCTGGAATATCTGTAAGAATTAGTTATTTGCAACAGCTATCATTTTTTCTTGATGTTCGTAGAAACTCATCCACAATTTTGAAATATTCAAGTTTCTTATGTAAGTATTAGGCCAGATTTTCATGAAGTCAAGACAAGGAAAGAGACAGGAAACAATTTGCAAAACTAAAGATATATATATATATATATATATATATATATATATATATATATAAACTAAAGATATATATATATATATTTGTTCATGAAGTGTTATGATGCCCAAAGAAATAATGCAACCTCTTTATCTATTGATATAAGGGATCAAAAAGCACATCATCATCATCAAAACTATAATGCACGGCCATTTTGAATACAAGAAATAAATAAATTGAGCAGGAGACAGATTTTTAAAATAAACAAATTTTGTAAGCATAAAAGTAAAATTAAGTTGTTTTGAACAATCAAAATAATGTAAAAGTTGAGATTAGTATCTGTCCCTTCTAAGGGGTAAAAAACCAAGACAAAACAACTAGGTGACTAAAGGATGATGAGCTTTTGTAAATTTGGGGACTGAAGATTTACTTCAAATATTCTCTCTCTCTCTCTCTCTCTCTCTCTCTCTCTCTCTCTCCACATCACTTGGCAAACTGAAAGGGTGTGTGTGCATGTTATCTGAATTAGGGGACAAAATGTTTACCAAGTTTGGAAATATTTTATGAAATTTTAAATTTAAAACTGCCTGTGTGAAGGATCTCAGAATATCTGAATATCAGAATAGCGTGTACTGAGACAAATTGACAGAAATGATGATTGCATTTATGGTACGTTTCAGTTTCTGAAACTGGTAAGAAGAGATTTCTTTAAGAGTAATTTAAGTTTGCT
Source organism: Heterocephalus glaber (assembly GCF_053883595.1). Lineage (NCBI taxonomy): Eukaryota > Metazoa > Chordata > Mammalia > Rodentia > Bathyergidae > Heterocephalus > Heterocephalus glaber. Next base: position 29,212,126 of record NW_028258156.1, read on the forward strand.
ATTTTAGATGACTGAATTGCACCTTTAAAAGCATTATGGATACCAAAAGCTTCAATCATTTCTGTTAATTCTACTAAAATCTTTTAAAATTTTTTAGTCATAACATTTTTTATACTTGAAATATCACAGGAAAAATTATATTTACATAAAAGTTTTTTCTTTTAATTTTCAAAAATATCATTTTTCAGTACAGTAAAAAGCTTAATTTTAAAGTATGTGATTGATCTTACTTTCTACCAAAATTCATAGAGTGATGTAAAATTATGAATCTTAAATTTAAACTTCATATTTCAATATACCACATAGGAATTCAAATAACCATTTAGGAATATTCTCAAATATCTCAAGAATTTGCCAAACTAAGTAAGAGTTGATGAAACAGGAAGTCATTTCTTCCTTTCCCTCTGTGCCAGCTTGGGAAAAGTCAGAAGAAAGAATAATAAATTCATGCATTATAATATACTCATGAAGAGTTTTTTATTTTAATGTATAAATAAATATGTGTTTGAGGAAATAGATTTTGACATGATCTCCTTTGAACTGTTCATTTGTAAAAATGACAAAGTTTTAGAAATCGCTATCCAGGGTAAAGAAAACTAATTCCAAGAAAAATAAGGAATACGTGAAATTTTTCACTCCATTGCTTCCAAACTTCCACTTAAAGGATCCCCTCTTGTATTCTTCAGAGAAGGAAAACAAATTACCATGGAAAGAAAAGATGAATGGCAACCACACATCAGTTTCTCTAATATTCTTAAGAGTACCCACCGCCAAGGGTGTTACAAGTACACACGTCTGTACCTGTGCGTGTGCAAGGACATGTATACATGAACACACATGATTTCACTTATATGCATGCATGTATTTGTTTAAATGTATAAATGCATGTGTGAACACATCTCATGTTTTCATGTAAATGAAGATATGCACACAAACAGGAGAATCCTCACAAATGTGTGCTTTCTTTTGTATGTACATGTGTAAGTACACAATAGTATATAAATGTGCATGTGTGCAAATATCTGATTTCAAATGCTGTGCACACATGAATTTGAGCAAGAGAAACTGATCTTTATAGCAATAAACAATACAAAAGTATAGTTTTAGTCATTGAATCCTTAAATAGAAGTATAAAATTATCAATGATATTATTTGCCACATTGTATGGAATGTGAAATACATTTTTCTTTTTTTTTGGTGCAATATTCTCTCCATACCTCAAGATGATAGTTACATAGTTACTTAATAAAATGAACATTTACTTGGAAAGCTTTTTGTTGTACCTTGAAATTACCATTAAAAATTAAAATTAGCAAATGTATTTGTCATGTGGAAATTTAGTCTCCAGCAAGCATTCTCAACCAAGTTTTCTTAGAAGTACTCACAAAAAGCCTGGCAGGTAAAAATGTTTATTCTTGTTATCTAACTCTGGATATTCACTAAATATCAAGTAAATTACAGAAATCTGAATTTTATGATATACTTTTGGTCGTTTTGGTGCAGCTGGCCCACAGAGTACAGTTAGTGCAGGGCTACAATTTGAATTTCCTTTTTTCTCTAGTACAAAGAACCGAAGAAAGCACAAAAATGTAAATTTCTGTGTAGTTTGCCAAGTATACAAAAATTCTACAAAGTTGTTTCTTGAGTACAAATATCAGCATGAAGTGAGAGCATGATGGGAATTATTTGATTCTGGCTAGTGAGGGATTCTGTGCCTATTACATATTCAAATGCTGAGCAAGGAAGTATGGTGTATCCGACCTAAGCTACACCGTCCATGCAAGCCTACAGAAAGCCAGGTTCTTAAGATGGATATTAATTAAACCACTGCAGTCCCAAAGGTGTAGGGCCAGAGACAAGAGGCATGTTTACTTAAGACACATTTTTAAAGCCACTTGGGAGCCCAGTCATTAATCATGAGCCCACTGGAGCATGTTGTGATAGCAGTGAAGTGGAACACACCTGGGGTGCTGGTCGGGACAAGTCTATTCTTGGAATGTTATGCAGATGAGCAGCAGAGGGGCATGGGCTGCAGAGGTCACAGATGCTGGAGTCATCGCACAAGCCACGGGCACATGCACATCTTAGCCACACTGGAATGCCATGGAGCTTCAAGACTTTGAAATACCACTTATTACTTAGGGCTCCTCAGAGACAATATATATCAGTGAGGATGGGGGGTCCTTTTCTCCCAATTCCTTCTGTCATTTGCTGTAAACACAAAGTCAAATGAGCTGCTACTCAACTAAGTCCTATTTCGGAAGGATCTGGAAACCTACCTGCAGTGTTCACTTGCCTCTACTAATGCAGACTGCAGAGCAGGATTTGTGCAGTGACAACCATGCTGATGGCTTGTGGGTGTACAGCAGCTGCTGGTGAAAATATGACCTCCAGATGTAGATTGTGAGCTGGAAAATGCACTTCTCCTCTGCCACGGGCACTAACAGACACATTACAGCACTGTCAGATCACATGGGTAAATAGCTAAAGTTGTGAATAGTCTGCTTTACTAGAAGTAATTTGATAGCATTCAGATAGGTGGGAAAATCATGATACAATATTTACATAAATTCTTTCTTCTGTGTTTGTGTAAAATGATTTTAATAAAATGTCTTTTGATAGGAGGAAATAATGTATCCATTAGCCAGATTTTCAAAATAAAGGCAGCAGGAACATGAATCAATGTTGGATGATGCTGCTTACTAAGAATGTAAAACCAAATGGAATGGAGCCAAAATGAATAAAATTATCTCCTCAGTCCTGATGTGATCTATGTACAATGGACATGAAATATTATCTAATGGAAATGAGAAAATAAATAGAAAAAACTGGTACATGACAGCAATGATAGTTCTTGAAATGATCTAATAGTACAAATTGTATTAAAAACTGAAATTCTTTTAAAAATCTTAAAGTACACAGCTTCATGTAGGGTAAAACTACCGGTAGTCATTCACCCAAAGTTTTACCCCTTTGTTAATTACTTGTGTTAGTGTAGCATTTGTGATCCCCCATCATGCATTCTGTGAAGACACAGCCAGAATAAGGGGCACTTGTGACTTAGTAGGGTTGACAAACTCACCACACAAACATAATTATTTATTTATATTCATTTATTCAGCAAGGATAAGCACTTTCTGAAATTGGGGAGAAGGCAGTTATCAAAAAGGTGCCAAAGCCATTGACTTTACAAAGTTCATATTTTAAAAGGTGTGGGAGTAGATATAAAACTAAGTAATAAACAGCGGTTTATAATTACTAGGGAAGAAAGTAAATCAGAGGCATTGAATGTATTTTCAGGGGTCTTGATGGCATTGGGTTGTTGCAATGTTAAATATACCAAGGAATACCTCACTGAGAAAATGAGATTTACCCACAGATGTTAAGTTGTCATGGAGAAAACTATGGGCAAGCCTGTAGGACGCACATTTCTGAGGGGTCAGCAGCAGGAAAGTCATCATAAGGGCAGTGCATGATGTGTTTAAAACCCTTTTCTTGTTTAGAGGAGAGTGCAGCAGCTTGCTGACAGTGTTCATTTAATTTTACATAAACACACACTTTGAGGTTGAAGCTAATCAGGTTTTCAATATAAAAACAAAATATAAAAATTATTCTTCGGGTTATTTCTAAACAGAATTTGTCCTTAATCCTAATAAATGAAGTGTATATCAGTACAGAGGCTATATTTTTTAGGATTTGACATTTTCAATGATTGTTATATTTTATAAGTGGAAATTCTGCTACTAAAACAGAGCGCTATAAGTCGAATGGCGTTTTTTGTTTCCAAAGACTATGGATATATGAGAGTGATGCAAAAACAATAATAAAAGTAAGGTATTTCTAGGCAACCTTTGGGGATATGACTAGAACTCCAATGCTCCAGTTATCTCTAGGTAAGAGCTGCAGCCGAAAGTGTCTTCAGCGAGGGTTCTCAGGGCAGATGGGAGATGTGAAGAGCGAGGAGCCTGCTGTAGAGGACTGAGCAAAAGGAGGAAAACTAGAAAATAATCAAAACCAATAACAACAACACATGAGCAATTGTGAGGATCAGACCACAGACAGCTCTGTGGAACAATGTAATTCAAGCCTTCTGGCTTTTGTTTCTACTAAGTAAAGATTTGGGATATCTCTTTTGTGAGCCTTTCCTCTAGAACTGGTTATTTAGAACTCATACTGGTTCTTCCATTGAAGAGAAAAAATAATAACGTTTTGTTATATGTTCAAGATGTCTGTAATTCTCTAGAAATCAGAAACATGTAACACTTTTCCTCACAGAGTGGATGTTCTCGATGGAAGATAGCCAATTTAAAATGAGCCACAATTACTTCAGTAAATTCTACGGAAGGAGGATCAAGCTGCCCTGCACCCCCAGAAGAGGAACCCCTTGGAGATATAAGATGGTGGTGTAAAGACTGGCAGCAAAACACAGTCTCTCCAAGCTCCGGAACAAAGAAACTTAGGAAACAATAACTTAGCAAACAGGAAAAGAAGAAGAGCTCTGAGAATCAATGAAGAGAAAGCCTGAAGACTAGAAATCAAAGAGTAACTGGAGAAACTGAAGATAACACAGAGAAGAGAAGGGTGCAGCGTGGGACCCTAACCCTGGATCCTGGGGAGGGGAACCTGTCTCCAGGAGAACAAGGTAAGCCCTGAAGGGGTCTTCAGCCCTAGGACAAACAACAGACTGGCAACATGAGCCCCAAGTAAAGCCCATGGATACCAGAAGTTGTAAACACAGCCTTGGGTTTTCCTCTGAAGGTGACTCCTTACACATGGCGGACTCGAGTTGGAGAAGCACTGTCATACTTAGGAAGATACAATCAGAAGCCATTTGGGAAAGAGGTTTAATGTTTAAGACCAAGTGCTCTGGGAATCAGAAGTCACAAAACAACTACACTTCAGGGCCTCTGGGGTCACCATACAACAGTGACTGGGAGGGAGATGACTATAAGAGACAGTCCTAGACATGAGTGACCTAACCATAGCCCCCCCCCCCAGCTTAAGCACAGCTAGCTAAGGCCGGGAAGGACATGGTGGTCCCACCACCCCTGTGGTGAGAAGCCAGCTGGGTGGTGGTTCTGTGAGGGGACTCAATCTGAAAATGGTGACATTAGGTCCAGGGTACTTCCTGGCCCCCTCACAGCCTGCTGCCAGCACACAGCTCAGGGTCTGCTTGCTTCTGCCGTCTGCTAATGTAATCAGGAGCTTGGCTTGAAGAATGGTTGCCACATCCTGGGGTGTATGGACAGAGAAGGCTCAGGGGCAAGGACACCTCACAAGCCCACAGCCCATAAAGCTAGGTGGAGAAGCAGTGATTTGGGGCACACAGTGGGGCAAGAGCTCTAAGACCCACTGGAGTGAGCATATCCCTAAGGCAGATGCAACACCTCTGATTGAGCTGTCCAGCAGGAAAGGCAAGGCTGGATTCTGCATCCACACACAGCAAAGTGGGAATGAAAACAAAACAGTTCCTGTTGTGACTCATTGTCTCTCCCCCAGGGCCTGGTGGATTCTAGTACAACAGGACTTGGGTTTTGCCAAAGCACAGAGAGGAATGCTTTTGGACTAATTTTTCTTTCTCTTTCTTTGGTTTTGGATTTTTAAATTTTTACATGTGTTTCTTTTATTCCTATCTTTTGCTCTGTTTGATTCTTTTATCTTTTCTTTTTCTTGTTTGTTTTTCACTGCTACATTTGCCTAATTCTAACAACTATCATTTATTTATTTATTTATTTATTTTTGGGCTTTTTGAGGCAGGGTCTCACTACTACTTCAGGCTGGCTTTGAACTCATTATGTAGCCCAGGCTGGCCTCAAACTCACGGCGATCCTCCTGCCTCAGCCTCCCAAGTGCTGGGATTGTAGGACTGCACCACCATGCCCAGCTTACCATTTAGATTTTAGTTGTATCATTATCACTTTTCTCTCCTCCTCATCTTCCTTTTCTTTCTTTTTACAAATTTTGCTTTCTTCATTTTTCCCTTTCTCCACCTCCTTCATTTTTATGATTATTTCCATTAAGGTTTATACATTGTTAGTTATTTAGTTGACTTTATGCTATTTTTATGCATTCTTTTTTATTGTTAATGATAGAATATTTGATGTTTTCAGTAGATATTTACTGTATTTCAGTATTTGGTTTGTCTTTATGTCTACATAACATTGTAGACTTTTTCTATTCTTAAGGGTGGTATAGTGATAGCTTTTATTGTTGTTTTTGTTTTGTTTGTTTGTTTGTTTGTTTTTGTACCAGGGATCAAAGTCAGGACCTTGTGCTTGCAAGGCAAGCACAGTGCCACTGAGTGAAATCCCTGACCCCTTATCAGTTCTTATACTATGTCAACACTCAGTTTATCTTTGACTCTATTATTGGTGATTTATTTTGTATTTTTAATGGTGGCATAGTGGTTGCTTTTAGCTGGTTTTTATTGTATACCAATATCTGGTTTGTCTTTCTGTTGTTCACATTTCTGTGCTTTGTTTCTGAGTGGTCCTGGGGATTGAGGCCTCCAAAGAAGACAGGAACCAGAAGCCACTCAGATCATACACTGCATGGGTTGAAGAATGGTAGAAATACCAAAATATAAACAAAATCAAAAACATATCACAGGACAATGAAAGAAGTTGCCACAGTAGTGAGAGTTTTGTTGCCCTGACTGGTCTTCAGCCTACAGTGAAAAGAATGGGGTAGGGAATTGAGAAAGAAAGGCAACAAGATGCCTCTAAACAAAAACTCCCCCAAAATTGATCTCACAAATACTGACGTAGAGGAAGCTACAGGCAATGAACTCAAAAACCAAATGGTCAAAATCTTTGAAGAAATAAAGAAAATACATTTAATGAACTGCACAAGATGTTTAATGAGCTCAAAAAGGAATTAATTAACCAGATAAAAGAATTTTACAATTAAAAAATTTTTTTTGAATAATAAGCATTTGCTGACTGCCATTACAAAAACTGATTTCATTAGCAAAAAAAGTGTTTTGAGTTGATGTCAGAGGCGGTTACTCCACAACTAAAAATGTTTGATGAGCTTAAAGAAGAAACAATGAATTAAATGAGTTAAATAGGGCGAGATAGAAATGACAATTTTGAAAAGAATTAGAAAATATGAAAAGAAAGCAAACAAAAATATAAGATATGAAATATTCAATGGAAATCATGAGTAGCAGATTTGCCCAATTGAGGAGAGAGGGTCAGAAGTAGAAGACGACATAGATGTGTTTGATCATAGATTCAGTGATACCCAAAAGATGGCACTACACTATGCATGCTAGCTGGATCCAACAGCTGCTCTATGACAAAGAATAGCAGGAATAAAGGAAAAATTAGAAAATGATTCAAAAGGTATAAAATTTGATTTACTGAAATCATAGCAGAAAAAATTCCAAATCTAAGGAAAAAAAATCAATATTTAAATACAAGAAGCATATGAGAACCTTGAATAGCTGCAACTACCAAACAAGCTCCCCCTGTCACATCATAATCAACATTTCAAAACTACAAGAGAAGGAATGAGTATAAAAACTATTAGAGAGAAGGAGCAAGTAACTTATAAAGAAAAGCCTATCAAAATATTAGAATAACAAAAGACTTCTCAGCTCAACCTCTAAAGGTCAACAGAGTTCGGAGTTAAGTTTTTGATGATGTAAGAGAAAATGATTGTCAACCCAGACTATTATTACTACAAAATTAGCCTTCAAAATTGTCAGAGAAGAAAAGACTTTCCATGGCAAAGAAATCCTAAAACCCACATGACCACCAAACCAGCAGTGCAGAAAATGCATAAGGGAATCCTAGACTGGGACAGGGAGGCCATCAGCAGACAAAGCCCAGAGATTGGATCAATGCACAAAATGCAACAATGTATTTCCTAGAGGAAACATGCCTCATCCCAGAGGGAGTGCGTAGACTGACACCGAAAGGGTGGAAAGCGATACTCCATGGAGCTGGAGCCTGAAGACAAGCAGTAGCAATGGTCATCTTGTTTCCAGAAACAACAGACTTCAAGCCAAAACTGATCAGAAGAAACAAAGATGGCCACTACAGACAGGTAAAGGGAAAAGTTCGACAGGAAGAGGTGACAATTACAAATATCAGTGGACCGAATGTCTGTGCACTTCACTGCATAAAACAGAAACTACTGGACATCAAAGAACAGACAGACCCTGATATCATCACTTCAGGGTACTTAAATACCGCACTGTTACAACCAGACAAAAAAGTCTCGGAAGAAATATGAGAGCTGTACCACACCATTGAACAAATAGTCATAACAGATATCTAGAGAGGATTTCATCCAACAACAGAAGACTCATTTTTCTCAGCAGCACAGAATATTTTCCAAAATAGACAATATCTTAGGCTATAACTATGCCTAAGTAAATAGGAAAGAATTGAAGTAATCCTCTGCACAGAAGAATGAAGCTAAAATTTAACAGCAAAAGAAACCACAGAAACACATAAGGATTAAAGAATACGTTATTGAACAATCAATGGATCACAGAAGAAATCAAAGGAGAAATGAAAACATCTGCAGAATCAAATGAGAGCAGAAGCTAAACATACAAAACCTACAGGACACAAGGAAAGCAGCTTGAGAAGGAAGCTGACAACTGTGAATGAGTATGTTAAAAGAACATACACATTGGCCAACCCCAAGTAAACACCCAATGATATGTGTCAGGTTCCTAGAAAAATAAGAACAATCCAAATCTAACACCAATAGAAGGAAATAAATTATAAAGATCAGAGCAGAAATTAGTGAAATTGAGACTAAAAAAGCAATACAAAAGATTAATGAACCAAAGAGTTGGTGCTTTGAAGGGACCAAAAAGATAGACAAACTCTTAGGCAAACCTAACCAAAAGAAGAAAGAAAAAACCCATATCAAGGTAATTAGAAATGAAAAAAATTAAATCACAGCACTGTCAATATTCAGAGGATTACAAGAAACTATTTTCAAAATTTGTATTCCAACACATTGGAGAACCTAGATGAAACAGAAATTCCTAGACTCATAAATTATCAAAATTGAATCAAGAAAATATAAAAACCCTCAACAGACTAATAACATACAATGAAATGGAGGCATTCATAAAAACTCTAAAACTAAGAAAATCTCAGTACCCAATGGATTGACTGCAGAATTCTACCAGAAGATCAGGGAATATCTAAGGCCAATATTCCTCAAACTCTTCCATGAAATTGAAAGGGGAGGAATGCAGAGAAACTCATTCCAGGAAGTTAGCATTCCCTCATACCACAACTGAAAAGGACTTTTAAAAAAAGAGAAGAAAACTGTAAGCCTATCTCCTTAGAGAACATATCAGAAAAAGGCCTCAACAAAATACTGGCACACAGAATGGAACAAATCATTTAAAAGATCACATATCATGACTAAATTGGTTTCATCCAGGGACACAGGGGTAGTTCAGCACATGCAAACCAATAAGTGTAACACACCACATAAACAGAAGCAAGGACAAAAATCACAGGATCATCTCAGCAGTTGCAATAAAAGCCTTTGGCAACAACCAACATCCATTCATGATAAAACTCTGATGAAAATAGGTGCAGAACGACCTTACCTACAACTGACAAAAGCCATTTATGACAAACCTACTGCCAACATCACACTAAATGGGGGAAAACCTGAAAGCATTTCTTCTAAAATCAGGAACAAAATAAGTGTGCCACTCTCACCACTCCTGTTCAATATAGTACTTAAAACTTTATCCAGAACAATTCGGTAAGAGAAAGAAATAAAAGGGACATAGTATAAGAAAGGACTGTCCTTATTCACAGATGACATGATTCTTTTCATAGATTTTAGAAATTCTATGGAATGACACTCAGAACTCATAAACAAATTTAAGGTAGGGTAAAAAGTTGCTACATAAAAATTAATATTCCTGTATGCCAATGATGGACAATCTGAGAAGGAGTGTAAGAAAACAATCCTATTCCGACAGATTCAGAAAAGGTAAATGTCCAGTAATTAATGTAACCAAGGAACTGAGAGGCTTCTCTGATGAAAGCTACAGTACCCTCAAAATGGAACCAGACATTAGACAATGGAAAGATATCACCTGTTCCCAGATAGGCAGAACAAATTCTGTCAAAATAGCCATATCACCAAATATGATATACAGATTTAATCCCTTGCCAATGAAACAAATACCTATAGCATTCTTCACCTAGAAAAAACAATCCAAAAATTTAAATGGAATGAGAAGAAACCCAGAATAGCCAAAGCAATCCTGAGCAAAAAGAGCAACCAGGGAATATCTCAAAGCCGGGCTTTAAATTATACTACAAAGCTACAGTGATGATTACAGCATGGTCTTGGCACAAAAACAAATATGAAGATCAATAGAACAGAACTGGAGATGCAGAAATGACCTCATACACATTCAGTCATCTGATCTTTGACAGAAGGGGCCAAAAATCCCAAGGAGGAAAGACAATCTCTTTAACAAAGATGTTGAAAAAACTTGTTACTCACACAAAGAAGATTCAATTGAGATCTGTATCCCTTATCCCGTGCTGCAATAGAGTAAAAGTGGATCAAAGACCTAGATATAAACACCAAAAATCTGCTGGAAGGTGAAATACACGAAACTCTTGAAGACATAGGCATAAGAAATGGCTTTCTGACCCAAACCCCAATTGCACAAGAAGTAAAACCAACAATTAACAAAAGAGATACATCAAATTAAAAATTTTTTGCACTGCAAAATATACAACCAACATAGTGAAGAGAGAGCTTGTAGATCGGGAAAAATCTTTTTCCAGCCTCTCCTCAGATACAGGACTAAAATCTAGAACCAATAGAGAAGTAAAAAAAGAAAAATGAGACTCAAAATAAAAGAACTAATAAGAAAGGGCAAAATGAATAGACACTTAACAGGGGGAGGGACGGAGTGAGCGGACTTAACGGTGCCAAGCAGCGCAGCCTTGGAGGAGGGAGTCGGCCTGTAACTCAGGCTCCACCGGCGGCCACGGTCACAGCAGCTGCAACAACCAGGGGTGCAACTTGGCAGAGCAGGGAGACACAGAAGGGAAGGGGCGTGTGAGGAAGGACGCGAGAATATTTGGTGGCGGGAAGAAGGACCTCGAAACTTGTTCCTCCTACTTGTGGATTGTAAAAAAAATTTTCGGTGACAGATTCCGGAAATACTCAGCGTCTCTGTTTTCGAGATTTTCTGACTCTCGTCAGCTGATTTCGTAGCTTGAAATGCATGGGCATGGAGGCTATGACTCTGATTTTAGTGATGATGAACATGGCGGAGAATCTAGCAGAAGGAAAAAAAGGAAAATCGAAGACGATTTATTGCTCAGAAAGCCATTTCAGAAGGAAAAACATGGAAAGGTGGCCAATAAGCAAGTTGCAGCAGAATTGCTGGATAAGGAAGAAGCAAGAACTAGAAGGTGTCACCTCATAGCTATGGATGCTTATCAAAGGCATACAAAGTTTGTAAATGACTCTATTTTATACCAAGGTGGCAAGACAGAAGACTTCAGGTGTTTGGGGGAAATGACAAGGCAGACTTAGATGTTATCCGAGAAAATCAAAGATTCCTGTGGAATGGGGAGGATGGAATGGAGATGACTTGGGAGAAGAGACTTGCAAAGAAATGTTATGATAAATTATTCAAGGAATATTGCATAGCAGATCTCAGTAGATACAAAGAAAATAAGTTTGGATTTAGGTGACGAGTAGAAAAAGAAGTAATTTCAGGAAAAGATCAGGTTTTTTGTGGAAATAAATGTTGTGATACAAAAGAAGGCTTAAAGAGTTGGGAAGTTAATTTTGGTTATATTGAGCATGGTGAAAAGAGAAATGCACTTGTTAAATTAAGGTTATGCCAATAATGTTCTTTTAAATTAAATTTTCACCACAGGAGAAAAGAAATCACATCCAACAAAAGAAAAGCCAAAACCAAAAAGGGCTATGAAAAGTCATCACATAAAAAATTCAGATTGTCTCCCGAAGCTTCCAAGAAGAAAGATAAAGGACATTCATCTTCAAAGAAATCAGAAGATTCTGTAAATAAAATCTCTGATGAGGAAGAAAGTGCTTCAGAATCTGAGCTTTGGAAGGGTCCACTACCAGAAACAGATGAAAAATCACAGGAAGAAGAATTTGATGAATATTTTCAGGATTTGTTTCTGTGAGACAGGAGAGAAAAACCTGCATTCCTTAGTGTGAAAGCTCATTTTGAAATTTCATAAAAGTTTTATCTACAAGCTGCAGGTAGAGTGGTTGGTCTTTGGAAATAAAAAATTTAGCCACTCTCAGGATATCAGATGCTTCAGAAATTTATTAGCTATGTAATAAAGAGACACATTTCCCTGTCCCTTACATGTCGTATCTTTTCAATTGCTTATCTATAAGTGTTTCATCTCTAGCCCCTCAATATACAATATACTATTTTAAATGAGATTTAAACATGGGATGATTAGCATAATAATCTGCAAACTAAAAAAATGAATAGACACTTCTCAAAAGAAACACAGATGGCCAGTAAGTATGTGAAAAAATGTTTAAGATCTTTGACCATTAAAGAAATGCAAAATAAAACAACACAGGGATTCTGTCTTACTCCAGAAAGAATAATTATCATGAAAAATTCAAAAATTAACAAAGGCTGTCAAAGTTGTAGAGAAAACAAGAACTCTTCTACATTCTTGGTAGGAATATAAATTAGTACAATCTCTATGGAAATGACTATGGCAACTCCTCAAAAATCTGAAAGTAGAAGTACTGTTTGGTAATGTTATATGTCTCTGAGTATCTTATCAAAATATTAAAAATATATTACAGTGATACATGCATATGTATGTTCACAGCAGCACAATTTACAATAGTTAAATCTTAGAAGTGGCCTATGTGTCTATCAACCGATGAGTGGATACTGAAAATGTGGTGAATATGCACAATGGAGTACTACTCAGCCATAAAGAAGGATGGATTTGAGTGTTTTGTAGAAAATGGGTACACCTTGAAGCTATAATTCTAAGTGAAACAAGTCAGGCACAGAAAGTTAAATATTTCATGTTTTTTCTAATATGAGAAACCCAAAACATAAATCATTTTAAGAGCAAAATAAAAGATAGATGGTAGAAAATACGGAGATGGAATATCTGGGTAAATGTAGGGTTGTGAGGAGAAGTAAAATGGGTGAGGTTGTGGTACATCTATGGATCAAAGAGAAAACACTCATCAAACTCTTGGGGTATTTCGGGCAAAACCACGGGGCCTTGGGGTCAGCACTGAATGAAAGTTAAGGGAGGGAAGAAGGGGGACTTCGGATGAGGGAAGGGAAATTTAAGGACTGCTAATATCTCCAGGCTGGACGTTAAAGAGGAAAGATGGTTGTCTGGGGTGTGGATTGGGCAAACCGCTTCCAAGGGCATTCCAGAGAAACAAAGTAAAGACCCGCTTCTGCAAGGGGTGGCGACTGAGACCACAGAGCCCTGAGATTCTCCACCGTGTCCCCAAGGTGAGCCCAAGGGAGCCGGGCGAGGGTGTCGGGAATCCCGGGGACCAAGCGAGGGAAGTGGGACCTGACTGGCTTGGAGGACAAGCTGAGGAGCAGGAAGAAAGCCAGGAAACCAACGTTTCTTCAGTGTTACAAAGGGGGAGAATGGCCAGTGCTGGAAACACTCCCGAGATCCAAGGCCTAGAAAAGCTGCAAACTCCAGGAGCCGTTATGAGCAGCTGTGTGCAGGCAGGAGAGTTTGATTGAAGCCGTGGGGCTGAGTGGGGAGAGGAGAAGCAGAGAGACGCAGAAAACAGAAGCCGTGTGACTTAGTGTTTCACAGGCGGAAAATAGAGCTGATTTGTCCATCAGAACTAAACACACACACACACACACACACGCACGCACGCACACGCACACGCACACACGGCGTGGAGCTGCTCTTCGTGCTCTCCACGGCAGGCAGGATCACATCCTGCAGTGTTTGGCCCGGCCAGGGGAGCAGGAAGAGTCTGCCCCCCGCCGGAGGCGCTCAGCTCTAGAAGGCCGCGAGGCCTGTGGTTTGCCAGTAGCACACCTTACGGCCGAAGGCAAATGCTCCGGTAACTACTAACACAACGTCTGCAGCTGCGGCCAGGGTCCTATTTCAGAAAAGCCTTGCGTGGGAAGAAAGCAGAAAGCTGAGGGTTGCTGCGCCAAGGGCCGGAGTGGAGGCAGAGTTGTTCCAAGTGACTCACTGCCAAGGAGGAGGTGGCAGGGAACGGAGCCTGGGACCTGAATCCCAGTTCCACAAGCTCCTTCCAAACGGGTGAAAAACTGAATATCAAACATGCTGCTTAGCAGGAGAACAGAGGGAAACCAGGGGACAAGTTATGTCTAACAGGAGAGAAGAAAACGCCCCATATGAGCAGGAGTCGGGGCCCACCTTGGCCCTTCCAACATGTCAGAAAGGAAGCCCAGCCAGATGAGGGCTTCCCCGCGACCCCGGATCCCGATCCCCTCCGCTAGGGCTCTTCCCGTTGGATGCTCCTAGCCAGGTTTCCTGTTTTTAAAAAAGGAAGAGGAAACACACAGATAAAAGAAAAAGCTGGGGGTGGGAGAGAGCATAAGGATTTACTGCGTTTACTACAACTCAGTGACAGGTGATTTACCGGAAATACAAACTATCCCTTATGTGTAAGAAAACAAGGCAGATGATTTTGAACAACAATATTTTTAACACTTACACAGATTGAAGAAAATAGGGAAAGTAACCTTTCTGTGTTCACAGAGGTAAAATGTGCTTCCCAAAGTGCAGCACTCCCTCCAGGGAGCACCACAATTCTAGATACCTGGCCACTTCTGTTGTCACCTTGTCCCAGGGAGGCGATGCTGAGCATTGCGGCCAACGTGACTCTCACATGAAAGTCCCCTTAGATGCAGAAAGGTCACAGATACATTACAGGTCTCCACACTTGATGCAAACTCTGTGTTCACATCTCCCTTTAGAAGCTGGCAAGATTATAGCATTGTTCCTCCAGTGGGGAGGGAGTCACGTTTTAAATTTAATTATATCACTCCCGGTGAATAATGAAGCTATATTCAATTTGGAACGTCTATGTCACTCATTGCAAAATAGTGAAACATTCTAAAATGAAGGCTGGGGGAAATGTATGTCAAGAGAGGTTGAAAAAGTAGCTTTCTGGAAATAAGGATGGCAGTTCACAGAGATGTGCAATGTGTTTTTCCCGAGTTGGACAGATATAACATGCAGAAGAAAATACACATGAAAAATATTCTGAGTAACCTAAGTAACGAGTGGCCTGGAGTGACACAAAGAATTCCCAGGCCGTAACAAATCAAAAGCAACTATTGGGATATTTCTGTGTTTAAGATAAATAGATAAAAATGAAAATCATACATGGATGCCAGGTAATGAAAAACCTGAACAGTTTGCTCAGCATACTATTGATATGCTTCTTGTCTGTCCAAGCCTTATAGGGATCAAGGTTTATTGATCCTTGTGAATGTTTTAGGGGAGGGGGGGATCCTTTCACCTCAAAGAATTCCAGAGCTTTGCATAGACGGAACAACCAGTCAATCATAAAACTGGGCTCACGCTGTCATGCCTACTAACTGTCAAGAGCAGACATTACACTGGAAGGGACTCCGAGCACCATTCCATTCAGATCTCATTGGGTAGGTTGCAGTGTGCTCTAACTGACCCTTCAGTGCTGTGACAGTTGGAGACTCTCAGGCTCTCTCAAGTTAACCCTTGACTTCAGAACTAGGAGGAGCTCTTCACAATATTACTCATGCTTTGTCTCAGGGCATTCCCATCACATGGAGGTTGGCCTGTCAGCTCGCCCTCCTACCCGCTTTTCCTTCATATGTATATGTCGCCCACCAGTACTCATTCGGATTTCATGTGGGATTAGGCTTTTCTCTTAGAAACATGCTCTTCCAGCCTGGGCAGCCTTCTCAGCTACATCAGCACCCGCGAGGCTGTGCCTTCTGTTCTCTTTACTTCCCCATTTCAAATGCTACGCCCCTCAACTCTGTCTGAAAACTGCTCCCATGGCTGTTGGCCTTCTGGACCTTGTGATTACCAAAAGCTAGATCATGCCTTAGTTTTCTAAAACTACCATTACACTTCCTGTTCGGGGTTAACATTCATCTCCATTTCTGGCCCATGAAATTCAAACGCTTTATTGAGTCCCACAAAGTCTCACGTGACCGTGATCAAAGATTAATGTCTGTGTTAGGGTTAAACCCACCCACTGCTCTCCCCTGGCTCCTGCTCTGCCCCTACACAGGACTTGGTTCCATCTGCCCTGTATCCATTGTCCTGTCTCCAGGATCTGTTCCTTTAACATGCCATCCCATTTCCACCCTAAAAAAACAAAATTTAGAAGAAAATAAAACACTTTTTCAATTCCACAGAAATTTTGCTCCACTTGAGACCAAAAGATGCATAGAACTACTGAATCCATGCCTTCTGTTTCCATTGATCCCTTTCCAATTTGATTGATCAGTTCTGCTCCACGGAAATGTCTTTTGTGGAAAATGTTTTATAAATTCTATGATACTAATTCATCTTTATCTAGAAATTGCAATCAAAGCTGTGGGCATCAGATTTTAGTTTAGATTTTTATCAAAAAACCCCAAATAGATTTTGAAGGATCTTGACGTAAATCCTTTGATAGGAAATGCCTTCATTTAGCCAATGTACCTGGTTTGAATGGCTAAGGAAAAGTTCCCACACTGTGTGGATGCGTAGATTTCCTTCCACAAAATTCAAGTTGAATGTATAGTTTCTCTGCTTTAACTTCAAAGAGCTCAGTTTGTGTCCAAGTGTATTTGCTAAAGAAGGTAAACAGCCTTCCAGGAATACCAAGTGTGTCATTTTAATGTTTCTGAATACTGTGAGTGTAAACTTTGAATGGGGTAAGGTTCATTACAGGAAATGACTTTTGTTCAAATACGACTTTTAAAAACACCTCTCTGTGTTAGTGGTGTGAACATTCTTGTCACGGAAAGTTATTGCAGTCAACCCGCAACCTGTAGCACTGACTTTCTCTAACCTTATCTGTAGTTAGGTGGCTTGACTTCATTTCTGAACAGAGAGCATTCAAATACTGTCTTCTCACCCTCTCCTTGAGTCCATTAGAAAACGCGCACACACAAAGTGGAGCCCCAAAAAGTAAGAATGCAAAATGAGTTTTCCCTAGGAATACTACTTTCTACTTTGCGAAATGCACTGGACCATGTTCAGCTCTTCCCTTACTCGGTGGCTCTTCGGCCATCCCCTCGTGCTCTCCCAAGCCCGTCTCCTGCTCCCTGGGGTCCTGATTTTCCGCTGCCCACTTGGCTGCACCTCCTCCCCGTTTTCCTCTGGGCTCATCCCCTACTCTGCCTTACCTTTCCCCAGCTGAGTCAAGTCCGGGTAATTTATGTCTTTCCTCTGATCTCTCTGGGTCTTGCCTCTTCCCTGAAGTCCTGGATGACTTCTCAATCACTCACCTCCTCCTGACATCTTCACAGGTACCTTTCTTATTCCCTTATGCACACATATTCTCAAACTCAGACTCTTGTTTTGCAAGCAAAGTGGCATGTATTCTCTTTCAATTCAAGTGATTCCATCTCCTCTGTCCTGTGCTCAATTTTAGTGCACCCTGAACTGTAGCCCCTCTCTATGTATTTACCTATCTCTAAAGTAGTTACCTAATCTGACCACTCGTGTGGAGTTCCACGGTGCCATGATGGTCTCATCAGCATCGTCTCTGGGTAGGATCGTGGGCCACCTTTCTCTTGCCCCGATCTGTTCAACCTGAGTGATGGCTTCTAAACATGGAGCACATCGCTTCTCCCTCATTGAGGTCAGACTCATCCCACTGGGAACAGTACCCAAGTCTTCCAGGGTGAGAAGTGCTTAGGTCCTGACAGTTTCTCAAATTCCAGCCTCACTGGCCTTCTTGTTGCCTCTTAAAAGCAGCTGTGTTATCTTTCTTCCTTTGCACTGCTGTGCTTTCTGACCTAAAATCTCTTTTGAGGGGTGATTTCAGAGATAAGTATCCTGATTTAAATCTCTCTTTAATCAACCATTACCTCCCCCAAATTGCCTGCCTCGACCAGCATTTCTAAGGAAAACCTCGTTGTTCTTGTTGTTCTTTAATTTTGAACATGCTTTATTCCCTGAAATGAAATTATTGCTCTCTGAGGTTAAGATTCAGCTTTTATTTTGTTCACATATCCTATATTCATCTCCCTCAGAAAAAACCTATGGAACTTGATCTTTTGGTGCACGGCTAAACCCCTGCAATTAGAAGTGTCTGCACCAATAGCAGCTCAGTAAGAACTCACTGGAATCCATGTCCTGCCATCAACTCAAGTGCCCCTGAGAAGCCCAAACACACGGTCTCTTTCAGTGAGCAATGAGCTCACCTTAGTAGTCATCCCAGAGTCTTTTCAGCTCAGTCTCCCCTGCCTGCAGCTGTCCACTATTTCCCAGGGTTTTTTCATTTCAGGCTTGAGCTTACGTATTTCCAAGGTTTGGTGTAGATGTGTCTTCTATAGAAAAGTCAAGCATCAGTATCAGTGTAGCATCCATTTCTTTGTTGGTTTTCTTCCTGGTATTTGTAACTGTTTGCTTTTTCAGGTGTTCGATAGTTAGAGTCTCTGTAGTAGACTAAACGTCCAGAGATTGCGTCTGTCTGCATTGTTCATCAGGGTGCATATGAGCCTGGGTAGACATTGAAAGCAGCAAATGTGGTTGAATAAGTGGAGTAGAAGGGTCAGAGGTATCTGGGTCATCAATCACCTTCATGCCGAGACTAGCTTACCTCATAAGTGCTTTGGTCTTGTTTTTTCTGTCTTTCTTTCATTTTCTGCTTAAACCTGTCTATAAATCTGCAGTCTGTGACTTTCTATTTATTTATTCATTCATTATTTTTCCAGATTTTGGAAATCAGAAATTGGAACCTCTGTCCCACATAGAAAAATAACATCTTGTAATGGGTCTACCTCCTGCCCTCGAACCCTGTATACAAGAAGAGAGACAGCAGTGAAGAGGTATGATTCCTAAGCCCAGGCTAATGAAAGATGTATTTATGCACATTGAAAAAGGAAGAACACTACAAGTGTCCTTTAGGAGAGCGGTTTCTCAAAGTATTTTTAAAGCCTGACCCACATCCTTTAATGCATTTTACGTGTAAACTCACTTCCAACCCAGGCTGTTCCTTCCTCGTCTCAAACGCAAGCAGAGGATGCTTCACAGAAACATCCCCAAACTACACACCCGTGTACTCTGACACGGTGATACTGCTCTTTTAAACCTTTGCTTTCCCCTAGATTATTTTAAAAATGTGGATTTGGTCCACTGAGTTAACATCATGACCCAGGAGTGGGTTCCAGTCCTCTTCCACCTTCACACTTAAAATCACTGTGCTGAACACGCGGCCTCATCAAGCAGGCAGCCAAGGCAATGGAATCATCAACGCTGGGCTTTCAAAACTGGGAGCCAGAATAAACTTTTCTCTTTATAAGTTGATTTTTTCAGGCATTTATTATAATGACTGATACAAGACACTGCCCATTAAGTTGCTAAGGCTTATTTTGCACTCAAATAATTATGAAGATCTACAGAATTCAGATAAATCCACTAAGTTGATGATCTGTCACATAGGCAAAAACAATAAATCAACTTTCTTGTTTTCCTCTACAATTCTCTCACTCAAATCGCCTTTTCCTTAAAACACAACAACCAACTCTACAGAAATCAAGAAAAAATAATTCAATGTTTAAAAATGTTATATTGAAAGCTATGCTTGTTTATTCTGGAGCTAAAGTAAAACATTATCAAAATGTTACCAGAAATAATGTGCTTATATTGTGAAAAGATTCATTTATGGACTATATTTTATTTCATATTCGAGATGTCTCCTTTAATTGACTGCCATTAAATATTGCTGATGTCTTCATGCATGATCTTTCCAAATTCTGACAAGTCCTGTTATTTTAGGAATTGCCATATTTACAGCACATTGTCGTCCACTCTGTTTAGTAACAACAGCATGGGCTTTCAGGATACAAAAGTCTGAAGTCTGTTACAGACCTTTGATCCTCCCACATTACACCCCAACTTTACACCACTTTCAGCCAGGTCCCTGCTGGCTGCAGACACCAACCGTCTACAGAGTTGAGGCTGAGCTGCCCATGAGTCCTTGTGCAGGGCAGAGACAATCCAGAAAAACCCCAGCCATTTACAGCCAAAATTCTCCAGGGAATTTCTGAGGGTCAGTGTGAGCAAACAGGTCGAATGAAATGAACTCTCTCCTTTTAAAATTAATCTTTTATAAACAAGAGCTCGTTGGACAAAACGTCCTCATAAACAGTCTCAGAAAAACATTCCATCTGGTTCTCTAAAGTGGCAGAGGGTCATTAGATCTTTTTTTTTTCTTCTGTAAATTTTGTAGAACAAAGGAACACAATTTTCCAAAATATATAAGGGAGGCATACATCAAAGTGGAAACCACCAGGATTACTAAACTTAAAATCTGTGAGCGATGCACTAGTTTATTTTGCTAAGTTTCTCTCAATGTGTAGAAAGAAATAAACAGAAATGTTAAGCAAATAGCCCTCAGAAAGAAGGTATTCAAGTCATCCACACTATTTTCTAGAAGGAAAAATCACTATAGTTAAGTGATTTACATCCGAGGATTTCCTCTGGAATCTCACACACACCAATTTTCTCAAGATGTTTTCTTTGGAAAACCAGTAGCTGGTTGTGTGCAGAGTGGGAAGTGTTAGGTCACTAGGGATTGTAGCACCCTGGTCTCTTCCTGCATGGAAGTGAAAAGCTTTGCTCTTCACTATGGTGTGCTACCTCACTGCAGTCTCCAAGGCAATGGGGTCACTAAGGCTGAGCTTTCAAAACTGGGAGCCAGAATAAACTTTTCTCTTTATAAGCTGATGGGTTCAGGCATTTGTTACAGTAACTGAAAGCCAACTAACACAGGAGGGTACAATCAGGAGATCCATTAGGGTAAAATTATTGTCATAATTGTGCTAGCATGTTATTGGCCATCTTTCCCTATGGTGATATGTGCATTAGTGGTACTCAAACTGTATCTAAATTACAGTGCTGATAAGCTGAATGTTTAGCAATTATATTCATCAGTGCTGTGCATTCACAGTAAAAAAGAATAATTTCACTTAACAATATCCTTGATGAGGCAGCAAAAATTATTAGTTTTTTTTAATCCTCAACTCTGGAGTATGGTCTTAAATATTCTATGCAGCCGAATGAGAAAAAGAGTAATTCTATTTTATAGTGAAGTATGATGGTTATACTGAGGAAAATCACTTTTGTGACTCAACTACCCAGTTTTCATTGAAAAGAGACTCAGTAATCTCAGTCCTGACTATGTCCACGAGAAGTTCTGGAAGAGGTGCATATGACAGCTTCGCACTCCAAGCTAGTTGTGTCTAATGGTGAGAAAGGGGAAGGAGTTCAAGTGTCTTCAATAAGAAAGTGAACCTATAACTTGTGGTATACATGTGAAACAATGTAGAGCAATTAACATAAATGAGCAAGGCTTAAGGACATAGCTAAAGCTCAAATAATAGTCTCGTGAAAAGGAAGAACAGTATGTGATACCCACAAAACACAACACCATATGTTATTTATAGATACACAAAGTAAAAGTTAAAAAGTCATTGGCGTGCATCTATGTCGAATTACTGACAACTACTGTTCTGAGAGTAGAGCATGGGAACTGAAAGCATGAGGTACTTAAGAATGCAAATTTTTCTGTTATTTATTTCTTCCAAATAAAAAGGACAAATCTCATCATTTTTAAGACCGGTGTCCTTGGTTACTGGTTGCATAAATATTGTTACAAACTTTTGGTAATATAATACTTTAAGAAACATCTAAATGAATGGTAATAAAGTGAATCCAAGTCAATAAGTTGCAAATGAAGTACAACGGAAAAACTAATTGCAAGAGAAAATTAATTGCAACAAAAAAACTAATAAATGACGGGAATCCAAATTCTGACAAGTCCTATTAAGCAGTAACTTCTAGCTGTGGGTTAGGCTGTCTTGACCCATTCTGTGTTGTTACCAGGAAGAACCACAGCCTTCGTGTCTCAGCCTGGGGTCAGGCACCACGGAGAAGCCACCAGCCTGGCCACCCACAGCCCCGCAGGCTGCACAGCCCACTCGGCCTTGTCCCTTGCTTGTGCTGTGAGGCATCAACTCACTCTGGGGGAGACGTGTTCCTCCTACAGTGCACCTTCTGCCTGCCCGGTGTGAGTCTGCAAAGTCTGCATTTAAACGCTCTGCAAGCAAAAGACCCGGATGTCTCATGGCAGTCTTGATCTTGCTAGCTCCTGGATGATGCCAATAAGATCTAAATAACTGGAGGCTTACAGAAGGCTCAACCACACGATTCCTCTCTCCTTTCTTCCTCCCCTTTACCCTCCCCAGGCTGTGGTTTGGATGCTTCTCCCCAGGTTTCCGTGCTGGGACCACCCGGTGTCCGCGGGTTGGCCTGGGGCCGATGCAGTGACTGCCACAAAGGCTCCGGCCTGCATGAGTGGGCGGCACCGTCCTGGCAGCAGCGGGTGGGTCACCGTGAGACGCGAGGCTGTGCTTGTCACACACAGCTGCCCACACGGACCGGGCTCGAACAGCAGTGTCCTCCGGGACTGGGGAGGAGCGACGCGCGCCAGGAAAGAGCGGCCGAAGCCAGCACGTTCCTCACCACCTCTACGTGCTTTTATGTGTACATTGACAGAAAACCACAGAATAATCTAATTAATAAGCGCTATTATTCCATTTGGTTAGACTGATATAACTAAAATCGGCGGTACTTCTTTTGGCAAATTAATTCTTTGGCAAGTGTAATATCTTTGGATATTACGTTTCAGGCTTCTTTCTAGGTGTCGTCTTATGAATATGATTTACAAATGTTTCCTTGGAGAAAATTTTCTAGATAATTGTCACAGAAAAATAAGGTTTTAGGTAAGTTTTCCTTTTCGTTCTTCTATGTTAAATTTATATATGAATGAGAAATGTAATAATTTAAAACAAAGCCATTTTAATTGGAAATAAACAGACATAATTTACATTATACATTTAATGTAAGTATGATACATGCATAGTGAAAATGTATTGCTTTGGTTTTAAAGAATTAACAATGGAAGTTGGACAAAGTTAGACTATCTAAGAGAATCCTTCCTGAAATGTCTTGTTTCAGCAAGTGTGTGGCAGGCGATGTCCTTGGGTAAGGAAGTATTAGAATAATGTGAGGCAAATTTCCTGGATGGCAGTGAATGTATGATAAAGATTTCACATGGATATAACAGTTCGTCCAAAGAAATAAGCTACTTAAAGGCAATACAGCATTAGCACAGTGGCTTGTAAAAGCAAATTTTCGGAAAAATACATACATCTCCAAGAATTGGATGTTGATTGCAAAAGATATAAATGTTGCAGTGTTATGTAGTGACAAATGATGGTTCAGAACACACATTAGTGTAAGGCAGTCTATAGATCAAATGTAACTCATTGCCTATTTGTAAAAATAAAACTTTATTGGTCAACAAACATGCCGATGTATTTATATGTCAAAGTCACCTTTCCTTTAATGACAGAGTTGAATAGCCACAAAAGAGAATACACTGCATTTGAAGTCTAAAATATTTTCCATCTGCTTTTTATAGGAAAGATTGCCAATTCCTGTCTTGATCAATATAAAAATAAAACATTCTCACTTTAATGTGAATATAAAAATGTACTTTATCTATAGCATATGAGCCTTACTTTCTTTCCTGTGAGTAATCCATGCATACAAAATGTGCACGTTCACAAACATATAGCTGATATCCTTCAAATAGTGTCTGCCAACTATTTGTTGAAGAAATGTGTGTGTATGATTCATTGAACTCTTACAGCAATCTAATGCATTATTATTCCATTTCACAAATAAACAAGCCAGGGCTCTGGGAAATCATGTAGTTTGAACAACCTAACTAGTGAGGTGACAGTTGGGATTAAACTTCGATGTGTACTCACTTCTCTGTATGCCTTGAAAACTTAAAAGGCTCTCTGGATTCTTAACTTTTGAGTGTTTTTTTCTCCCTCATAACCTATATTTTTCTTTTTCTGTGATGAATCTATGTTTTTATTTGTTTTGTTATTTGTTATAAATTTGCTATTAAAAAGGAAAATACCAAATATTCAGCAGACGTATATTTGCAAGTTGGTCAAAATTAATTCCTATTCCTTGTTGGCAATTTCATCTTATTTTACAAGAAGGTACTTTCACTTTTTTTGTTGTTCCTGGTGCTAGAGAAATGGTAGAATTTAAAGCCTAACCACATGTGGAGCTTTTGTCACTGAATTAACCTGTGATAGCAGTAAGAGAAATACTTTACCCTTTTTCAAATAATGCTGTTAATTTTCAGTGACAAAGCCTATCAAGAAAATATTAAGAAATGAAGAAATACAAGGTTTCACCTTCTGTCTTTTTTTCCATTAACTTTATCAGTACATTTTAGGTATACAACACAGTTGCTGTCATCATTGGGATCTTGCACCTGTGCATGATGCATCTTGGTTCTTATTTTTCCTCCTTCCCCTGCCCTCCCTTCACCCCCTCCACCTTCCCTATTTAAAAAGACTTTGTTTCCATTTTTTCCTTTTCTAATATTTTTTCCTTTCCCTTCTTTCCCTTTCCCTACTCTTCCCTCTTCCCCTTCCCCTTTGAACCTTTTTTTTCCTATTTCACATAATCAGTTCTACATTTTAATCCTTATTTACACTCCTGGTTTCTCACCTTCTCTTTTTATTCTCCAAAATTCTCACAAGCATAATGTCTTTTCTCTATCCATGTTCTCTCACTCTCTTATTCCTTGAATTAAAACTTTCAACCCCATACTCCTAGAGGAGCACACTGACATCAGCCCGTGCTCTCTGCCCATCCATCGCCTCCCTTTCTCCCTGTGTGGTGACCTTGTGACCTTTCCCTTTGACCACCGCCCTCTCCCTCTCGCTGCCCACGTGCCCATCCACAGTGGTCCCTCCCTCCCATGCAGGCTTCCTGGCAACACATGCATGGCCCTCGGGCCAGGTCCCTACACCTGTCCCATCTCTGCCTGTCACGTCACTTCCTGTCTTAGTAATACTGAAAAACTGGTTTGCCAAGTAGGTTAGGACTTCTGTGACCACACTTTTGGTTTACAACCTTCCAACTGAAAATTTCTCTGTTGAACTTTCATGGCTGATGTCTGCTTACATTTTTAAGCCTCTACTGAAAAATGACAGCTCCACAGAGTCTTGCTGACTTTACTAAAACAGATGATTTCTACCTCCATTGGACTCTTACTTAGATTTTTATAACATTTTATTTATATTTTGGTTGAGTACTTTTCATGCTATTTTATCTACACTGGACAGTGTCAGTGTCCACAATGCCTGTTTCTTGCTCAGGTTTTAGAATTTTCAGTTGTACAGACTGCACAGAACATCAGTAAGGGCAACAGCCATTAGCTGATAAAATCTGTATTTAAACAAGAATTATGAGAATGGCATAACATATTTTCCAGCACATTACAATAAATAAAAATCTGTACTATAAACTCACTGGTAAGTGTGTCTAAAGAAGTGTTTGATTTTCCTTTTATAGATAGCATGAAAGGGTTTAGGTACGCAAAAATCTCTTAAGAATGCATGCTTTATTTTTTACAAATGACTCACAATTTTAGGCATTTTCTTATGATGAAATCCAGGTGAAATTATATAATCTGTTAAATGTTCTTTACAGTCTGTATTCTATTACTCAAAAAATGTTCAAGTGTTTTGTACTGTGAATCCCTCCTGTGTTCCATTAATTGGCCATATTGATATATGCCAAAAGTGTACTTACTGTCTGATATATATATATGTATGATTTTATTTCTTTAAAAAGATGCTGTGATTTTTCAGTGACAAAGTCTATCAACAAAATATCTGGCATTTAGAGCAGTGGAAATTATAACCTTTGCAGCTGGATTTAATATTTTTTATTTTAACAAGAATTTTATAAGCAAAAATAATTTTAAATGGATCATTTCAGATTTTTAATTTATCAGAAATTGTTGTGCTCTGTTAGTATGAAACACTTACCAGCTCAACTTCAGTGCAATCAAATCTAACTCAGCAACTACGTTAGTTTGGGTGGCTCCAAAAATCTGAGCCTGGGTCCTTGCGTTGGAAGATTCAGGTGATGGAAGTCAGTGGTAGATGGGGTGGGGCATGAGGACCAAAGACACACTCTGACATTTCCCACAGGGGAGGAAAAAGACCAGGGATAGTAATTGTACTATGGTACGATACTCTCCTATCGGTTAGAAATTTTATTTCTACTTATTTTACAAGGACTTTTAGAAATTTTGCATGCAAAGTTTTAAAAATCTCTCTCCCCTATATACATAATGGAAATACATATTTTATGTAAGTGTGTTTTGTTCAAAATAAGTTGAATAATGTATTTATAAAGCTTTATGTTCAGAGTCTGATGCTTTTAAATAACGTGTTGACCCATAGTTGCCAAGAGTTTTGCTTTTCTAGATGAACTGAGCTGTGTGTTACGCGAGTGCAGGCGATGGAGCATTCCTCAGAAGGACGATTGACCATTGCCTCTGGAACCTTCCTCCCGGCCCCAAGACCGTTAGGGTTTCTTTTCATTCACGAGGGCAGGTAAAGGCAAGGAGGTCAAAAATGCTTATACATCCTGATTTGAGGGATGTGAAAATATTTTTTAAATATACATTTTATTGTGCATCTTTTTTTTTTTTTTGGTACTGGGGATCGAACTTGGGACTTTTCACTTGCAAGGCAGGCGGCAGCACCACTGAGCTAAATCCCCAGCCCTTAAAGTTTATGCATTTTAATATTGATGAAATAGTGCAGGATGTAGTCTACACTAACTACAGAGAATACTGTTCAGCTGGTTAACTTAATGTCCATGAATTTCAACATTTGCAATTTATGTTTAACATTAATGTATATGTACAGATATATTAAGACAATAAATTAGATCAATTTAATGGAACTTAATAAACAATATTTTTCTCATACTCTAAATTAAAAAATAGTATGATCTATCACGAAAGGTCAGAAGTTACTTTCTAGGCTATTTTGTCTACAGTGTAAAGAACAATTATTGCATAATTCTAAAACTGTGTAAACAAAATAAAATTTCATTGAATATTTTCTCCCACAGATGTATTCAGTCAGTCTCATAAAAGCAGTACTGTGCATTGGTCCAAAGTGGCCATTGCGAAATCACCCTATATTGAAAGTGTATCATCTCTGATTTTTATTCCCAGACTCCAGGTACACATATGTCCCATACAACTTGCAGGTCTTTGTGAACCTAAAGGAAAAAGGAAACCAGATGCCACTTATTAAAACTGTGTGTGCAGTGTTTAATTCTTCAGGAAGAAAATGAATTTTTAGCTATACAAAACAGCCAGGACTAACACATACGCAGATTGAAGAGCTGATAACTGAGGCTGGAAGAACCCCGTTGCTTTTGCATTCTTCCATTAATGTTCATATTTTTATAGGCAACCAGATTTAGGAACACGAATTGCCAAGATTATAAATAAAATGTAAGTATTATTCTGCAAATACATACCATCCTTTATGTGTCATATCAACCTATAGATAATAAAACCTCTTAAAATAAGACTGGATTTTGTATCTTCTCTTCATAACTTTTGGTAAAAACCAATAAATGTAGAAATGATGAAAGAACAAGGAATCTTACAAATAGGATCATTAAATATTTTTATACAATGTTTTGAGGCTTTGAAAGTTCTTTCCAAATGTTTGCATGCCTTCTGATAACTCATTTTGAGAAATTTTACAAAACTTGTGCTGACACCATCTAAGGTCTTCTCTGCAGATATCTTAAATATATTTACCACAACAGTGCCTGCTGGATGGATTTCGCCCACATTTAAGACCGTTTAAGACTGCGTTAGTGGATATTTTCACTTTTAATTAGTTACACTACCCCTTGATTCTGCTGCCTGAATAGCATTGGATTTTGTTTCTTTCCTTTGTAGCATTAGTGGGAACAGTAAATCACTTCTTCATATCACTTCAAGGACCAAATGTTCTGGTAAATCCTCAGCATTAGCGAGACAAAGGTTATTGAAGATTTGAAGAATTAAGGATGTGGTACAGAAGTGAAGATTTTGAAAATGTGTGGACATCTCTGAAAAGCCATCCTGGGCCCAATTTTGTGGGTACAGAAGTCTAGTGTTAGGCTGGTTTAAAAGGCGACAAAGAGGAATTATTTAAAATTCCTTCAGTACCCTCTCACATAGTTTCGGAAACAAATTACAAATTCTCATACTGATACTCTTACTCTTGCTACCACTCATCTTCTTTAAGTTTTTGGGTCAAGCTCGTTCATTTTCTTCTAACAGCACCTTTTCTGTTCTCTCTGCTGCCAGTGATTCCCTCGCCTCTCCCTTTGACTGATCTCACTTTTCCTCTAAGATTCCATGTACTCCCACTTATTACAGAATTTAGCCTCTCACAGGGATTACTGCATTTTACTTGAGTATTATTTGTTCAAGGACAAGATGAAAACTACCTATTTGGGAAAAGGACTTTACTTCACTGGTTCTTATATTTCCACTCAAGCAGCACTGCAGCAGGTACAGAGGGAGATCAGTAATAAATGTCTGGTGGAAGTGAGCAAATGAGACACGTGGCGACTGTACCAGACTGCTGTCCCCAACACCCTTCTTCTGGTCCTGGGGTTACAGCACCACGCTTCCTTTGTGCACACAGCTCTCACTAAAGATGCCCCCAGACTCACTCAGACCTCCTTCCGATCACATGAACTCTGACCAAGGGCATATGAGCTCTCACTTTTATTTGGAGACTTAAAAAAAAGACCTTGTCTTTCCTTTGTCCTTCTTTTTGCTTTTGTTTTGGTCTTGCTTTCTTGAGACGGGTTCTTGCTATATTCCACACTGGCCTAAAATTTGCAATCCTCCTGCCTCAGTCTCCTACAGTGCAGGGACAACACGTGTGTGCCACCACACGCGGCTTTCCTTTGCCCATTTTATCTTCCCAGTGTCTGGTGTCCCCATGGGATGGCAGGAACTGACAACAACCTTCTGGAAGTGCAAATAACAGTCACTATGTGAAGCTGGTACAGCAGCAACTGGGAAGGGATTCAGCTTCTTGACATCATAGTTAACAAAGGGCATGAGTTAAGTACCTTAGAGTTTGACCTAAGAGAAATGTAAACGTTGCTTAAATTGTTACAATATTTGCATCTTTGTTACAATAGCTAAACTGCACTGTAACTAACACAGTTCCAAGCAGTTTCATCTTGAAATTGTACTGGAGAAAGTGCAGTTACTTAGTGATGATCAAGCACTGATTCTTGAGAACCAAAAAATGCAGTCTTTTGTTATTCATTTTCTGAAGAACAATTAGGGATTTTGTTAACTGAAGAAAAGGACTTCTGGCAAGCCTTGAACTGAAGTTAAACCCATGTTTCTTGTGAGTTCTGCCTTCCCTTACATCAGGCAACATTTCAATGGTGGTTTCACTCTTTGTTATAAACAATGATTTTAAACAAAGAAGTAGGAGATGAGTAATTGAACTGTTAAGGGCAAACATTGCAACAGAGAAAGAGCTTTCTAAAATGTAAAGCAGAAAACATTTCAAAGGAAGTGTGTCAGACTTTTAGAAAATTTTGAAACCAATCCAAAAGGTTCCTGAGTTTTGGTTCTTTTTTGGATCTTATCTGTGTAAGTGATCTAGACATGAAGACAAGCTGAAAATGTGTGTAACCTGATAATATGCAGAGATAAGACTGCTATAAAGGTAAGGCAAAAGGAATGAGGAGTCAGAATCTTCACAGTAGGGAAATTACATTGTGCATGTGGTAAGAGACATTAAAGAAAAGCACACACATTTTAAAATGAACTCAGATTTAAAATAAAAATGAAAACAAATTTTAAATATCATCAATATATTGAAACTACATCAGTGAATTTATTAAAAAAATAAACTATCTTGCCAAAATTGTTATTTATTATTAACCACTTTACTGGCAGATATTACACTAGTGTCTGAAAGAATTTTCCTAGTGGATATAAAGTTTTGACTATGTGGAAAAGGGAATGTTTTGTAAAGAAGTTGACAGAAGACACCAAAAGCAATTACAATGTCCCCGTGAGATTTATTTATCAAGGAGCATTCTTTTCTAAAATTGCTCTTGAAGAGTAAGCACTTGAGGGAGAAGGATTTGGCTTCTTGTGATTGATTCTTATGGTTATTTTTATGTAGTTTATTCCAAAATGTGAGTCAGTATTATTTTTTCAGAAATAATCTGAAAAGTTTTTAATGATTTGACTATTAAGAAACATTGTCAATCTTTTTGTAGTACCTGCATTTTTATTTCTACCTTGAACCTCCCAAAGATTCAATACTGAAAATGGTTTACTTGGAAGACATGGTCATTCATCTTGATTGTGAACTTCTTGGTTTGAAGGCCACTTATGGGATTAGTGGGGTACACTACTGGATATGTCTGGTTGGTCAGGGATACATGACCTCAGGACAATATCTGGTGCTGTTCCCCTGTGCTCTGCTTCCGGGCCACCATGAACTGAGCGGATTTTTTCCACCAAGCCCTTCCCCATGATGTTTCTACTTGGATCCAGCTGACCATGAACTGAACCTCCTGAAACTGTGAGTCAAGTTAAACCTCTCCTTTAAACCGTGTCCCAGCAATGAGAAAGCCTACCAATACAGAACATTCCTAAAGCAGTCCCATCTATCTGCATTTTTGATTTCCACAGTGTTACTTACCTATGGGGTCAACTGCAGCCAGAAAACATTAAAAGGAAAGTTTAAGAAACAATTCCTCAATTTTAAGTTGTGCCCAGTCGTGAGGGGACGAAGTCTCACAGTGTCTCATTTCTCTTGCCCAGGGTTGAGCTCAACAGGTTGTCAGACCGACTGTGAGGCGTCTCCGCTCTGCGTTCAGGTGCCTTCACAAGGCGGCCTGCTGGGTGGAACCCCCCACCTCACCCCATCGCACGGCGGGCACCGCGTTATCCCGGTTATCAGGAGAGGAAGGCCAGCACCTTTCTGCAAGACGTTGCGAGAAACAGACCACATGCGCCCAGCTTTGATTGCAGCACCGGTGACCTTGACCGCTGCTGCGTTTACTAATGTCAACGTCTTAGGCGCCTGCTTGACAAATCCAACTGAAGCAGGGGAAAGTGTTTACAGGGCGAGCGCGATGTGCGTGGGGTTGGCGCTGTGTAGTTACAGATACAGAGCAGGAGAGGCGACGCCCCTCAGCAGGGTGTAGCAGTTTGCTTCCTGAGCTCTACACTGAGGCTGCTCGCTTCCACTTGAGGTGAACATTTCCCGGGCCGAGCCGCGCTAGGCCTAGATCTCATTCTCGCTGCCCTGACTCCCCGGGGTGAGCTCCTGAATCCCCAGAATCAAACTGCTCAGGGCCAGGGTCTCCCGCTGCCCACCCCGGCCAGAGTAAACACACGTAAAGGACAGGTGGATGGAATCTCAGCCAAACAATGAATTGTTTTAAAATATAAATATTTCTCATACAGTACTCAGGCCACACTGATGTTTTTAAACATTTGTCTTTATCTGAAACTCAAATTTGGAAGGCACTGGGACTCTGCCCGGCAGCCCCCGGACCTCGGGGCGCCTCAGCCCTGTGGCCCGGCCCTCGCCCGGCCTCCCCGCCGACCCTGCTCTGCTCTGTCCTCGAACCGAGCCCGGGCCTTCCCAGTGGACAGTGCAGCCACTGCTGCTCTCCCTAGGCTGCAAGGGCCAGGCAGCCAGGAGCGGGCAGGCCAACCAAGGCTAGGCTTTGGGCCCAAGCTGCTGGCGCCCCCTGGTGCCCAATAGTGGGGCAAAGCAAAAATCCTCCAAAGGAAACTGCATTTTAGTCCTGAAATGATGTCTCAAAGTACTTTTCAAACACTACATTTAAATATCACAACAGTTGCTCATCATTGATAGATAGCATTGCGGTATTCAGCTTAATAACCCACATGCTATATTCACCCTAAGTATCATCACCATTATTATTTAGTTATCTTTTAAAGAAATTAAGAATGAGAAAAATGAAATATTTGGACTTCATTATTCCTTCTCTGACATTCTTTCTTTCTTTATGAAGATCCAAATGCCTATACAGTATCACTTTCTTTTTCTTCACATTGCATCTTTTAACATTTCCTGAAGAGAGCTATATTAATTATAAATCCCCAGTTTTTATTTCTCTGCTAACTTTTCTGTTTTCCATCACTTTTGAAAGATAAGGTTATTGCATATAAAATTATAAGTTGTTAGTGTTATTTGTTTTTACTCAACACTCAAAGTATTAGAGTCCACTTTCTCTGCCTTGCATATTTTCAATGAGAAGTCTGCTGTAATTCTTAGACCTCTTAGATACTGCATCCTCCCACACGTAGGCACATTGTACTGAGCTCTGGGAATGGAACCTCATAGGTTCTAGTGTGAAACCCTATGTTTCATTTGCTAGGGGTTGGGGTATGTTTAATGTTTTCTGTGCCTGAATGTTCTAGAGGCTTCAGCAACCTCTCCAGGCCTAGTTTTTTATCTTCTGTGTTGATTTTGGGTGCCCATAAGTCCTCCTCCTGAAAAGACAATGTGTATCTTTGCATCTTTTTCAGCCACAAGACAATACGACTGTTCTCTAATGAGTATTATACTCTACCCTGTGACTATGTGGTAAGGGGTGAGCAGGAAAGTGTCCTAGAATCATACTAAATCTCCATCTTTTAGAGGACCTGTGTTGGTGTTTTGTGCCCTTCAGAAATGATTTTAAGGATTTTCTTTCCTGGGGTGAGACAGAAAGTCTAGAAGTTAATGGGGTAGAGATGCCCTGCCCTGAAGTAGAATGAGTCTTTTCTCTTGGAGAGATGTTTATTATGGAAAGTGACCCCGTGTATTTCACAGTGATCCTTCCTTCTTCTTCTCCACCCTGCTGACTCAACTAGGGAATGGAGTTTGACTTTCAGTATGATCAGAAACAAAATGCTTGAAAATGTGGGAAGACCCTCACCACCACATTCCCTGGAGTCTCTCATTTTCATGGCAGTTGACTTTTAACAACTCCTCAAAGCACCACTAAGTGTTCCTCCCTTGACACGGCCCTGGAGGCTTCTCCTAGATGCAACACATCCTGGCCAAGTTGATCTAGATCTGTCCCTCTCTCCAGATTTTGAAGTTTTTCAAGACCTCTTATAGGTTGAAGAAAAACTGTTGACGTCCACTTTGCTTAGGTTTTCTTGCTTATTACAAGGACAGGTGTGTTGACTTCTAATCTCTTTACAAATGTGGCTGGAAGCAGACTTACCCTGTAAGGTTTTCATTTATCCTCCACTCAGAGGATCCTGGAGAATGTAAACCAACAAGGACAATAACAAAGTGTGTATCATGACTCAGAATTATTGTAAGTTCTGACTGTGTCATAATTGACCATAACTGAATTAAAACCAGATCTGCCTCCATTATAAGTTTTGTTCTTTGGTCTTATTTACCTGAGAAATATCTAAAATGAAAAATCATCATAGTAGAAATCCCTGGTTGCATATTATTTGGTGGGCACTTTTAAACAGACCTCCTCAGAGCTTAAGGTGAGACATAATGGAGATATTGTGGCTTATTCACTTGGTACCAGGAATGGTTTCTTTCGTGAGCACACT
Organism: Heterocephalus glaber; assembly: GCF_053883595.1. Taxonomy (NCBI): domain Eukaryota; kingdom Metazoa; phylum Chordata; class Mammalia; order Rodentia; family Bathyergidae; genus Heterocephalus; species Heterocephalus glaber. Next base: position 29,245,888 of record NW_028258156.1, read on the forward strand.
TTGCATTCCTGTATCCATATCTTGCTCTCCTTTTAACTATGAGTCGTTTTGAGAGGAGATAGAAACTTATTGCATTAGAAGATGAATTAAATTGAGATAAGAAATAAAATCCCTGCCAAGGTTTATATACACTGTAATCTGTGACACCAATCCTTTGTGACAGCAGATAATTTTTTCCATTGAATCGTTTACTCAACCAGCGCTTCTTAATAGAGGCTGAAGTTCAGGTTCTGTTTTAATTATAATAGTAATTAAAATATATTTCCCACTGTTGAAGATATCAGATTCTTTTAGCAAAGATGAACATGCCAATAAATTAATGTGATGCATACTGGTCAATTCTATGTTAGATCTACGTGCCAAGAAAGTCAATATTTGCAAGAAAAACATATGATAAACATTAATACCTAGATTTAATTTAAACCATGTTGTCCATTTTTCTTATTATAAATGTTTACTCATCTCATAAATGTAGTTTCCAACTTTATAAAGTATTCCTCCACTTTGTTCCTTCCAATTTTTCTTGAATATTTACTAAACCCTAACCCCACTGAGCACAGACCAACAGTGTTTCCGAAGGTCACCTGGCCCACGGGGGATGAATGAACAAGAGGTAACTTTATTTAATTAGCTCATTGATGGTTTCTCATATTGCAATTTGTTAGATGACCTAGTTAATCTAATGCTAGGGAGGGTCAGTTCTCCTAGGTCTTGTAATCAGAGTTATTTTTTCCAGATGACAGTAATGTGCATGTAACTAATATAAAGACACAAGCTTGCTTATAAATCTGTGGAGAAAAATAAAAATTGAAAGATAAGAGAAGAAAGTAGAAGACCCTCTGATGAGTCACTTTGATCATTCATGTTGATTTCATGTTTTCATATATTGGTCTTGCCTTTTGATACTATTAATAGGAAAGATAAGAGGACCTGGTAGTATAGCTGCATATATTTCAAAAGCACCTGGTCTAAATCTCAATAGACCCCTGGAATTCTTAATTAGGTTTTAATAAGTTATTTTAAAGGAATTACTATACTCTGTTGTGAAAACCATGAAAGGATAGTATTTTGAAACAGCTATTGTTCTTTTATAGTCAGTGTGTTCACAAATGGAAAAACAAAAAAAGACATGAACAAATATTCTAAACTACATAGACCATTTTCAAATTTTTTGTGTGTGTACATGTTAAACATATCATCCTACTAACTTGTAAAATAATTGAGTATAGGATCATCATGGTTAGTCTTGTTAAAAGTAAAAAGTAGTGTAAGAAATAATGAAGATATATTATTGGAGGTGCACATTGCCATGGCAAGAACATTTAAAGCCTATTGTGATAAGTCCAGAGGACATAATGAGGGTCAGGTTTATGACTGTGATTATGGAAATGAATAGCATAGTGTATTTCAAGTCAGGTAAGGGATGAAGGCCATTGAAGAAGGCTTAATCATCTAAGCTATCAATTATTGAGCACTTACATTTAGCCCGGTGTCTCAAAATATATTCACATACTATTTTGCTTACTTCTAGGAGCAAAAATGCTATAAATACTACCATTTCACACCAGTAGATATGGGTATTGATTATAAACATTAAATGATTAGTTCATGATTGAACAGTGGTATTGCTGGGAGTGAACCCTGGTTGAATCCCAGAGATTCCGAAATAGTGGCTGCCACTCTTACTATTCCAAGCCTCGATGACACCAGTGTCATTACACCCCTCAAACAGTGAGTGATGAACAGCCTGCCTAGTAAAGGTGGTAGCCAGTTTCTCCTTCAGCCTGTCTTACTTGATGTCCCTACAGGATGTCTGGTTTGAAGAGTTTTCACGAATAGAATTACTATATGTTTCGTTACAATGCACATTAGATGATACTTTATTACTTAAATAGGGCATAGGTTGTTAAGCAGAATCTGGGAGCAAATGTCCTCCACATATTAACAATTTATCAAACAACTAAAGGGTCCTTGGAGCCACAGGCATAGTGCAGTTGGATTCAGTACTACACCTGATGTCCCTTCACTTTGGTCCTCTGGGCCACAGGCCTTTCTTAGAAGTGTTTGGGACAGGGCTCTCTGCTATCTTTGGACATTGTGACTTGAGTCTACACATAATTCTGCAGGTAAAACCCTTTTTTACAATACCATAAAATTATCATTTTTAAGGCCAAATGCTCTATTTCGTAGAATATTTTCTTATTAGCTATTTACATCTGTTTTAAATTGCTAGTTGTTTTCATTGGCATTATTATTGTTTTGCTAGCACTATAGATTTTAAGTCGTCCACACTAGCTACAGTTTTCTGTCAAATCCTGCCATTTTCAGTGCACATGCTATTATAGCAGAAACACCCAAAAGAGGTATTTTATTTTGTTTTGTTTTGTTTTGTTTTGGGTGCTCGGCACTGAACCCACGAGGGCCTTGTACATGATAAACATGTGCTCTACCACTGAGCTACACCCTGAGTTGCCAATGAGTTTTGGACAAAGAGAAATATCAAGATGTATGCATTAATTCCAGAGAAGTTACCACATAAGCGGGGACTGAAGTAATTGAAATAAGTGAAATTACTCGTGGAGAGAACTGGAAGAGAAAGGGTTTGGTGATAGAACTCTGGAGACATTCATAGGAAGGATTTGGGGAAGATAAAAGATCAATGGGAGAGAATTGGTTCTTAGCTCCTTTTTCTCTCTTGTAGTATTTATTCCTTTACTGGGTTAAGTTCTCCAGGGAAAGGACATTGTAGCTTTTAGCTAGTTTTTTTATTCTAGGTAGTTTTAAACTTTTAAATAATCACATATTATGTAATTGATCTCATTAGAGATTGTTTTGCATTTTCTATCAGCCTCTTAAAACATTAATTTCCCATTCAAAAGACAGCAAAAGGCCCACCTTTGATTTCCTGCAGGATCTGAAAAATAAATAGAGCCAGTTCCAAGTTAGCCTAAGTTTTATAGTTTCCAATGGCAGAAAATGGAACACTTTGCTTTCCTGATGCATTTTGCAGTCTACATTTACCAGGAATAATCTCGTCAAGTGAGTCTTCACTCCTGGGAGCCCTGGTCGGGAGATGAAGGAGAGCAACCAGACTTGGAATTCCCTAGTTGCCTGTTTGGGAAGCAGCGGGGCACTGTGGGACCTTCAGCTGAGCACCGGCATTCATTTGAGCCTGACAGGCTGTGCCAACTGCTGTGCAGTGTTTTCTAGTGAGTCCTGACCAGGACGACGCTAGCACAGAATCTCTTCCTTCCTCCATTAGACAAGTCCCTTCAATTTTTCAGGATGCATAGCTTCCAATTTCAAGATACAACATTTTCTCCTATAAATTTTAAGTAGGTGATAACCCCAAATTTCAAAAATGAATTAGAAAAAATATATTTCATTTGAAGTTTCTTAATTTTGATTTTGAATTTATGGTGTTGATTTGGTTACTTTTTATAAAGCAATTCCTACTTCCAAATGCACTAGACTGTCAGCATTCAGCTATTAAACATTTTATATATTTTGGTCCCCACCTAGCATCAAAATGACAATTTCAAGATTATTAACACATAATGTAAGCATGTTTGGAAAATTACAGTGAATACAATTAATAGGTGTTAATATTTGCAATAAAGTGATTTATTAGAGCTTTTGATAAGAACAAGATAATTCTTTTATCAATGTAGAAGGAAATAGCTTAGTCTACCTAAAAGAACTTCATTTACCTTATTGCAAAATGATACACACACATGTTATTATTCTACTGATGGAAGGCTATTTCAACAAATCCACTACAAATTGAAACTATCATGAGTAGGGGAATGTATTCAACACAATGAAAATACTGCCTCTCTGTACATAGCAGCACCATGCATGGTCTGGTGTCTGTTGCTTACAGTCATGCTCACGAGGTTGGCTGGGAGTTGCAGCTGGGCCCAGGGTCACAGGAATGTGTGGAGTCACACACACGCAGCTGGGAAGAGATCAGGATGCAAAGTGGGGTTTCCATGAAACACTCATGCTTTCCCATGATCATGCCTCATTAAATGGGCTTACATTATCAGAATCTTATCAGAATCTACCTACCTACCTATGATGTGATCTAAAAATACAATGAATATTTACTTTTTAAAAACTGTATATACATATATATACACACACACATGTCTTTATGAATAAGAAAGAGGTTTGCGTTGATTACATTGATTAGTGCCCAAAGTAGTATTTTTCTTATGCCTGACATAGAGAATATTATGCATTTCATTTATTTTGGTTTCAGAGGTCAACTTTTGTATTGATTATCATTGATAACAGTTTTTAATTTCTGATAACCATCATTACAAATATATTTATAAGGAGACAGTGTAATCTGCATTTCATTTAGTTTGAAATCATTCTACTTGTGATTTGTATACCTTTACAAATCAATAAATATAATTAAATCAATTTTTCTCCCTATCCAAACAGACTGTTTTATAAGAAATACTCATCAATATGGTCATATCAAATGACACCTGTATGAAGAGTGCAATTTTTTTTTTTTTTTTTTTTGGTATCGGGGATCGAACTCGGGTCCTTGCGCTTGCGCAGCAGGTAGCGAAACCACTGAGCTAAATCCCCACCCCTGAAGGGTGCAATTTTTAAAAAGTAAAGTGAGAAAACTTTTTAAAGATAAAAATCAAGGTGTTTTCCTTTACAGTATACCGAATTTGTGTACAGAAAACAGCTGCCCCATTTCAAAATTTACTCAAAAACTAAAGGGTCCTCTCCCTAAGTTAATAACTGCAAAAGAAGATGAAAGAAATTCATTCCCATGTTCTACATCACAGCTACTTTCTAATAAAGCTTATGAAACCCAAGGGTAAAACAAACTGTTAAAACACTAATGGTTTTATAATATGAGTTCTTGACAATTAGATTTTAAAAATTCTCACTGAAGTGCTAAATATTGTTTCATTCAAAAGAAAAAGCTAGCAGTGTTTATGATCTCTTACAGAAAAGACTGTGGCAGCCTTCCGTCTACATAGATGTGTAACCTAAAGAAATCTTTACCAACAGCTAATGAGGTGGAAATGGATCCATTCAGTGGCAAGGGGAGAGAAAAGTTCCACTGAATACTTTCATTAATTAGTAGAATGGATTTACGTCAATGTGTGAAAACATAAAACAAGTGTGTGCTTAATGTTATTGTACACCTGAAAATAAAGTAAAAGTACTTACAGTATTGAGAGCACAACAATATACAATCTATAATTGAAATGCTCTTACACATTCCTTGTAATATTTTATAAGATGTACACTAGCTATGCTATCATTAAGTGTGTCACCTGAGCTACATTAATTATGCTATGTAAAAAGTGTACTTGCATGCAATTTTGTGTGGTATATAAAAGAGAGATGGAGAGAAATCACATTTGTTTTGGGCACACAGGCGTATTTATTTGCTTAACTGTCTTGAATTCAGAGTTAGAGGAAAACATAGGAGTTACAGCAGCTGTGGAGCACACCTGGCGTGATAGCTTCAGCGCTGACACAGGTGCCCCTGCTCATGTGGTGGGCACGTGTGGGGGAAGCTGTGCTTCAGGTCCGACCCAAAGGGACATTTGTGTCTGAGTCAACATTCAACACGCCACGTAACCAACTCACTCTTCGTAATGCCTCTGTTTGACACACAGTAGCTCTTTCATTGGCTTTCACAGGACACATTTTCACACTTACATGTTCTGTGACACGCAAGTAATGTCAAAACAGCCTTGACTATTCCATTCTTGAGTTAAATGGTTTTAAAAATGTCTGTGAAATATTTACCAGAAATTGTAACCAAAAGTTCTGTAGCTTGTGTTTACGCATTCAGATGTGTCAATATTATAGAAATGTTGAAAAAGAACCTCATTTAAATTGGATTATGTGTGTGACACTGCTGGTTTCTTACTTTCTGCTCTCAGCACCTGTTTGCAGAGCATACGAGCCGCACTCCTCCTGCGGAGCCGGAGCGTGAGCACAGCTCGCCTGTCTCCACCCCTCCCCCTCTGTCTCTTAGTCTCCTTCCCATTTGAGCGAGATCTCTTTCCCTATGTCCTAGTATTTGTCTTTATTTTGCTCTTTATGTATAGTATGGGATCCTCATCTAAGAGACACCATGCGATACATAACCCTGTGTGTCTCATTTGCTTCCCTTCACGTCATGGTGTCAAGGTGCACCCATTTTCCCATAAATGACTTGGGTTTATCTTTCTTTGCAGCAATGTAGCACTCCATTAAGTGTGAGTACCACAGATACTTTGCCCATTCATCCGTTGGTTATAGGCTACTTTCAAAAATTAGGCATTATGGATTTTGCTGCTGAAAGCAGAGATGTGATGCATCATTGTAAGGTGACATCCTTACATTTCCAGAAGACACCTAGAGCTGCTTCTAACTGAACGGGATCTTAAGTAACAGTCCTAAGAAGATCACTTGCAAGGCATTTTCATGTGCCACATGCCTTCAATGTGTGTCCAATTTATTTATATTTCATTTAATCTACAAATTGGTATCAAATGTAAATGCTCAGATTTAACAAATCGTTCTGCACTCATCACCCCTCCTTTGGCTTGCATGTATTCAACTGACGAAAGCACAGATCTTTGCCTCTTGTGAAGCCTGGTGAGGACCTGCCTCTCTTCGATGACACTGAGCAGGTTTTGCGGTCCCTTCCTCGCCTGTGGACACTCAGCGTCCAGGGCCTTGGGGCGCTGGACAAGGCAGCGCGGTTGTACTCCTCCGGGGAGGCTGCTTAGCACACAGAGAGGGTTTGGTGGGCAGCCCAGGCCCGGGTCGCTGCGGCATTCAGGGCTGGAAGCCCTACTGCTCCATCTCTCCAAAGCTCTCATCATCACCACTCCTCAGCCCGGCTGGCTGCTGCTGGGACACCGATGTGGGTCATCTCTCACAGGACGTGTGCCGGGCCCTTTACCTTTCCATTGAAAATCAAAACGGTTTTTGGACAGTTAGATTCTAAAGCGTGCATAGCAGTGCCTGGGAAAGAATATGTTCAATGGAGCCAGAGTGGTGGTGGTATTCAAGTTGGGTACACGGTTTCTTTCCACAGTACTGGATGCTCTGAAGACACACAGTAAAACTTCGGAGTGAACCATTTTAAAAGTAAAATTCACTTGAATGTGGGATTTTATTGAATATTTAAAAATCACTGCCTAAAATAAATGTTCCCAAATAAATGAAAAGTAATTCTGATTCATTTTCTGTAAAATTAGAATTGTGTCCATGCCAAAACATAGACAACGAATAATTCAGTCATAGTTTAAATATAACAAGTATTAGCATACTTATTATAACTATAATATCTAATGTTTTTCTCTAAATTCAAAAGGATTACTTTTGCTATGGAATATTAGGATTATAGCAACAACTTACAGAGTTTTACTATGAGTAAAATGTTAATAAATTCAAACATGGTTTATAGTGCACATCATGAAGTAATAGCAAATCTTTGACATTCTATTTTACAAAATACCAACGTAATATTCCCTTTACTTTATTTTCAATTTTATAGGAATATGACTTTTATTATTCTTCACCTAGATGGTTTAAGTAAATTAATATTTTTTTGGTTTTATTCCATGAAATTATTTTCAGTGTTTGAAAAAATGAAAACATATCACAACCTCATAAAATCTCAATAAGGAAACAAATACAGTTGTCTTTCACATAGCAGTTTAAAGCTGAGAATAAAGCACAACAATTGCTTAAATTTTATCCTCAAAGGAGTTTGACTTTAAAACATTTTTCCCATGCCTAGGTAGTCTGAAACTTGAAATGCTTCTCTAACAGGAATGACTGCGTCTGGAAGTCATCTTTAATGTTGGTCAAAGCCAAAAGTCAGTGGAATGCAGCATGTGGTTAAAATATTATAACTTTAGCTGTGTGGTTAGGTATTCAAATGTCCTTTGGCAATTGATGTCTTTCTTTTCATATGTAATTTCACAATGCTACTGCTAATACTACACAGATATTTCCAAAATATTGATATTTTCAAATCTGTCATCGGATGTCATTACTTTTTGAGACTTCAACTAACTCTATTATATGTGATGAGAGGAACTCTTTATTTTATATTTTATATTTGTGAATTAAATCTCTTGAATATCCAAAAATTATATGGAATTATTTTTTTCATTAAGTTTATTGGCACATTTTAGATATTCAATACAGTTATGTCCATCATTGGGATCTTGTACCTTTACGTGATGTAACTTGGTTCTTATTTTTTCCCCATTCCCCTGACCTCCCTTCACCCCTCCACCCCTCCCTATTTACAAAGACTTTGTTTCCATTTTTTCCTTTTCTCATATTTTTTCTTTTCCCTTCCTCTTTTCCCCTACCCCTCCCACTTCCCCTACCCCTTTAGACCTTTTCTTTCTATTTCACAATGTCAATTATACATTTTGATCCTTATTTAAACTTTTAGGTTTTCACACCAGAGAAACTATTTGGTATTTACACATGTGTGTGGAATTCTTTAAGGAATTGTGGGTAAATGAGTCCGAAAGTAGGCTTATTCTATGTTATGAACTCTACTGCTGGATATCAGAAAAATATTTAAGCCACTAGATCTTGAGGAAATAAAATGCAGAGAGATTCTGTGTGAGCCCACATTTTTAATATGGGAAAAATTCAAGATTGCCCCAGAGAGTGAGTGGGAAGGAAGAGACAGATGACATGTAATATTGAGAATGAAATTTATACTACAACTTTGAAAACCTAAGTTCTTTGTCTTTTATTTCATTTCCTTTTGTGACTCCACTGTATTATCATGAGTTCTCATGTATCTTTTTAACTTTTTGATTTTTCTACCATATATCTTTACATAAATGTTTATACATAAATATAACTTACTCATGTATGTATCTGTGTATCTTTTATCATCTTTCATTTTATCTATCCTTTACCTAAGCTGTACATAAAACAGAAATGGAAATTAATATAGAAGGATCCCCAATATAAATAATCACAAGAATTGTTTTATAGTTCTGAGGTGAAAATTAAACTTTCAATTTTTATCTATGGCCTTCTGACTAAAAACTACCAATTTTTTGGAATTTTTCATTTTTCCCCATCTCATGGAGGACCCTTGACTTTTATTACATTCCTTTCTCTGCTTTCCAAACAAATTAGTCACAATAGCAATCTTGGGGCTTCTCTTTCTTCCAGTCTTAGTGTTTTCTCACCAGGGCTGAGCTATTCCAAGCAGGGCCTCATAGCCATGCATTGCAAAGTTCTCATCCAGGCCAAGCAGCACTCTTTCTTGTGATTCCTCATTATGAAACCCTGAGCAGTACTCAGAACCCTTGTAGATTAATGCAGCTCTTCATGGTGCACTACTCTGTAGCACACCCAGCAAACAACTGCATTCTTCATAAACTGAGTTTTTGGTTCAGGAGCTGTTACTAATCTTCTAGTTCTAATCTGTCGTTAAATGGGAAAGATGGTGTTTCAAGATCTTGGCTATATTCTTATGGCACAATTTTTCTCACCTAGCTACCATACTCCTGCACACTTAGAGGCTGATAATTTGATCTTATCAGGGATGAGACAGATTTATTATTTCTTCTTTTCCAAAGTTTTAAGTGTCTCCTAACAATTTTCCATTTTTTAAAATCCTGGGGTAATAAAAATTGGCTTGATGAAATTCATTATTTTATAAAGTAGTTACTCAAATACCATAAACAACATTCCTATAGAAATATGTAAAAAAATTTTCATAAAGATTAAGTAAAGTAGGGCCCTTGTATTTTAACTGTACTTCTAGATTTTAATTACTTTTTTATGTTATTAATCATCCATTTTCCCAATTTGTTTGCAAATTTTACAATACTCCATTAATAAGGTCCACATCTCAAAATAGTAAAATAAATAACTTAAAGGGGAAAACGTAAGTATTACTTTTTCAAAATTTATGGGGATCATTGTATTTTGACTACATTGCTATGTTAGTTACTGATTGAAATATTGTGCAATTGTTCTATCTACAAATTGAAAACCACTTCTCTAACAAGAAAGAAACATGCCATTTTTAAAGTAATAATTAATTTAGTATTATTCTAAAATACTCAATATATGCTAACCTATGTTCAGTTGAATCAATGCCTTAACATCCTATGTTAATATATTACCTACATTTCTTCCACATACAGATTTTAAATATGTGCTTACAGTTGATTAGTCCTTCCTGAAGGACTTTTATGTTAGAGGCAGTTATACTTTCATTTTTCCCATAAAGATCATAGTAAGTTAAATTTCATTCTAATAGATTATTTCATATTTTCCCCTTTAAAATAGAGGAGTACCAATTTGATATGCAGTATCCTGCTGTATTTCGATAAAAAATATTTTTAACCAATGTCTGGATTTGGTAATGGGTTAATGTCACAATTTTTAATTCCATACTTGATATATGTGTTACTTTCTAATAGAGTCTACAATTGATTGCTTTAGAAAAGCAATATCATTTTATAAAGGATTGTAATTTCATATACTCAGTGTTTGGTGTACATGTTTTATGAGTTGCTCTAATAAAATAAAAATCCTGCATATGATTGTGTTTTGGTTTTGCTAAGTAAACATATTCTAAGAAAACTTGTTCTATTTAAAAAATATATATATAAATGTTAGATATGTTTGTATATTTATATATATATATATTTATATATCAGAGGAGTGAAAGAGACTTCCATTTCTGTCAGTATGAAAGCTTAAACACAATAACCCTCCCCTCTCTAAGATGAACGAAAATACTACTCAGGGTGCTTTTAAAGAACACAAGTGGATGGGCAGGAAGAGTCCTCGGACCCTCACAATCAAGAACAGCACCCATCATAAGCAGGGCGAGCATCTGAGCTCTCCGGGGCTGCTGCTTGTGTTCCTGGTTGAGGCTCTCGCTGCCTGCCCAGCGTGTGTACACTAGGCTTGCGTTGCAAGTTAGGAGCCAGTGGCAGCAAACAAACAGAGAGCACCTGGAGCTTGCTTCTGAAGGCCTGGGTCCTCTTGGGAAAGATCCACTGGGACACCACCTTCCTCATCATATTTCCTCCCTGTAGGGGAAGAGATGAGGATCATCAGTCTCAAATACTTACAGTGCTCCAGACAAAACAGCGTGCCTGGAGAACTGATAGACTTAGGCCCGTGTTCACAGAGGATATCAGTCTCAGTTGATGGTGCCAGGAGTCCGGAATCCTTAAGGCACTAATTGTGTAAACCACTCCCATTCCACTAATTTCCTCAGGCACTGGGAAGAAGCCTGAAAGCCTGAGCAGTTCTCTGGAAGAACCAATTTTTTTTTTTTTTTTTTGCAGTACCAAGGATGGAACTCAGGACCTTGTGCTTGCAAGGCAGGCACGATGCCACTGAGCTAAATCCCCGCCCCAAGAACCAATTTTTAAGTTAGGCCTCAATACTCCAATAGATGAAGGTCTACACTTAAAGTAATTTTAAAGGAATCAAAAATATCATTGACCTTAAAAAACCATAGAAACAGAAATACATGTGTGTGTTTTTGTGTTCATATATATGAACATATATACAATATAAGCATATATACAGTATATGTGCATATAAAACCCCTGAAGGAGAAAACATAATGATATTAAGAATTCAGGGGCTGGGGATGTAGCTCAGTGGTTCCGCTGCCTGCCTCACAAGTGCAAAGTCCTGAGTTCGATCCCCAGTACCAAAAAAAAAAAAAAAGAATTCAGCATCCATGATTATCAGGGAATCAGCCGGGGTTTCTCTTGAGTCCTATCTTCTCCCTTTATTTTCAAAGTCAGCAACAGAATCTTCCTCATGTTCAGTCACTTTTTTCAAGCTTCTTCTCTCTGTTTCTAGAAGAATTTATTATCCTCTTTGTAAATTTTTTATAACTTATTCTTTAAATGATATGTAAAATATACAAATTATGCATGCTAATGCTGTGTCATGGAAAGCTTTAATATTTGCATAAATCGTGATATTCAAGTCAAGTGAATATCTACTTTTCCAGTGTTTGCTCTTTCATATTGATGAAAATTTTCAAGATCTTTTCTTTCAACTTTTCAAAATAGACTGTACCTAGGGCCAGGGATTTAGCTCAGTGGTTCCAGTGTCTGCCTTGCAAGCCCAAAGTCCCGAGTTCGATTCCTGGTAACCAAAAACAAAAATAAAATAGACTGTACAGCGGCGCATAGAAAGCCCCCTTCCCACCTAACTGTAACCTGATGCCATAGAGCTCCCTGCCCCTCCTGTCCTCCTGACCTCTCCAGCCCTTGGTAAACAGCATTGCCCGGTCAGTGGCTGCGACATCCACTCTTTCAGGGTCCACATATGAATGGAATAATTCAGGATTCGTTCTTCTGTGCCTGGCTTAATCCCTTTAACATAATGAGCTCAATTTCTGTTTATGTGGCTCAAAGACAAGATTTCCTTCTCTCTATGACTGAACAGTCTTCATCATATGTACACACTACGTTTGTTTCATTTATCCAACAGTCCACAGACTTTCGGGTTGCTTCTTGACTACCGTGAATAGCAGCACAATGCACACAGGCTGTAGATGTCTCTTTACCACACTAATTTCATTTCCTTTGGATATTTACCCAGGCATGGCATTTCTGGGTTATATGGAAGTTCTATTTTTTAGTGTTTTTTGAGGAACCTCTGTGCTGTTTTCTAGAATACTCATACTAATTTACATCTTCACCAAAAATTTAGAAGTATTCCCTTTTTTAGTGTGTATTATTTTTAGTCTTCTTTGATAGTAGGCATTCTTCCTGGAGTGTGGTAATGTTTTATTGAGGTTCTGGTTTACAGTCTCCTCACTAGTGATGTCCAGTGTTTCTCTGTATACCCCTTGGCCATTTATATGTCTTTTTCTGAGAAATGTCTAGTTAGGACAATTGCTCATTACTTAACTGGAGTTTTTGTCTGTTCTTATTATTGGGGTTTTGGAGTTCTTTACAGGCCGTGGATACAAATTATTTGGCAGATATATAGTGTTCAAATATTTTCTTCCACTCTGTAGTGCTTTGTTGTGCTCTGTTGATTGTTTCTTTTGCTGTGCAGAAGATTTTTAGTTGGATGTAATCCATTTGTCTATTTTTTGCTTTTGTTTCTTGTGCTGCTTGGTTTTCTACAAAATATCCTTGCGCATTCTAATTTATTAAAGCATTTTCCCTATATATTCTTCCAGTAGTTTCATGGTTTCTCAATTTAAATTTAATCCTGTAGTTAATTTTGATTTGATTTTTGTAACTGGAGAAAAGTGAGTGTCTAAAAATTTTAGACTTCAAGCCAAGAGATAGCTGTCATATAATGACAAAGTTTCAATTCACTAGAGAAATATCAATGTTTTAATGTTTTAAATATCTATTAAGCCAGGCTAGAAAGAAATAAATTTAAAAAGTAACAATGATAAATACTGTGCAAAGAGTGGTACCTCAGTGGTAGATTTCAATGTAGTCAGTAAAGAATTTTAAAATCCAGTAAAAATGTAGAGTGATTTAAATAGCTACTGAAAAAGTCAGTGTATGCATATAATTCATAGAGTTGATTTTGTTTCAATGCATGTCAGTGTGAAATCCATCAGTGATAAAACTGTGATAGCAATCAGCAAACATAATTTCATGTTGCATAAATTATTTTGGATGATTACACTTTGCCTATCCATTAACATCCACAATCTAGGACAACTGCGATTTTCATCCTATTTGAAAGACAGCGTGTTAGCCAGTCATGGCACTAAATGGTAGAAGACATAAAACTAATGGATGAGAAGGAAAGAGTGATCTCCTCCTCACAGCAATGGCAGTGGTGAAGTATGGCTTGGCTACTTTCTCCCTTCCCTGTGGACACTCACACATACCGGGTTCACACTACAGCAGGGCAATCCTGTGCTTAAGAGACCCGACTCTGGTTTCCAAAGGGATTCGCCGGTGTACCTGTTTTCCAAGGCCTTCCACTATTAAAAAAATTGAAAACGTAGCCTAGAAAAAAGAAACATTAGTGCTCATTCAGAAAATTTGACGAAAAATGAGACTCAGAAAATTGTTCTAAAAAATTGCTTCCTTTGTTTCTATACCCCAGTGATTTTATTTGGTTCATTTTCCCATGAGTTTGCAGTTCTGGTGGCCATAATTTTAATCTGATTAACAGAAGGGGGAGAAAGATTGTGTGGCCTGTGTCATACAACACTAATAAGCTTCGCTAACATGACATCAACCAACAGCATGAGACAACCTGCAGCACTGACTGGATCCAGGGCCCGGGGACACTGAGCTCATCGGCTGCATGAAGCTTGAAGAAGCCTACCTTAGCCACATGGCTTCTGTTTAGTTTTCTGCACAGATCTCTCCATTTGGCTAAAGTCCTTAATCCAGGTATATAGCAGGACGTACTGACGACTGAACAAGTATCATCTTGGCCCACACAGAATTCCAGGCCAATTCTACCATTAAAAACAGCCCTGCTTGGGCTGGGGATTTAGCTCAGTGGTTTTGCTGCCTGCTGCACAAGCACAAGGACCCGAGTTCGATCCTCGGTACCAAAAAAAACCAAAAACCAAAAAACAGCCCTGCTCCACGAGTTGAAGCTGACCTGAATGTTTTCCACATCTAAGGTAGCATCACTGATCCCATAAACTAAGACCAAATTTCACCCTCTGTATTCCAAATGGATCACTGTGATAACTACCCACAGGTTATATAAAAATAATGAGTCGGTTATCCCAACAGGGAGTTCTCCCTGGTAAACTGTTGGCTTCAGCCACCTGGGGTCAAGCAGTCTGTGGATGGTATTGCATTAGGAACCTGATCTTTTATGATCTATCTTTATTGTGGAAATCATTACGTTTTTCAGGAGGGAAACGAGATGATGCCTGGCTTCAATAGTTTGTCTGACAGACATACTTTAGAATTCTCAGCTCAGATCAAATAATTGCAATTTAGACATTAATCAGGATAACAAATGAGCCAATTGCATTTCAGAAGGCTCTTGGTGAAGCATCAAAATGTTGGAATATGATTGAATCTCGACCCTTGGTTATCATTTGTGCTGCATGTTAAACCTCAAAAGTTATCTTCGGAAAGCACTTGTGTGATTGCGTTAAGAGCTCAAGTGGACAATTTATTTCCATGAAACTTAATTGTTCCCTGGAAGAATGAGTAGTGAATCTGTTTATTAGCTCTATGGGAGATATTTTCTTGAAAGCAAATGACCTGAGTCTGTCAAGGGAAATAAATGCCGCTGATTGTTAGCCATGACAAAATTTGAACTTCTGAGTACAATGCAATTTGAGAACCTTGTTTTGCCACTGAAAATCTATTAATATTTACACATTTTTCTGATGAGGTTGGTGGAGATATTAAACAATATGATAATGTGATATTGTTTAAGAAAATGAGTCACCATTTGCAAGATGTGCATAACTCCATCAACTAATATTTTCCAACAAGGCATCACTTTCTTCTTTTTGCAAAATGCTCTCATTGGCTCCTTAAAGAAGAGAGGACAGAGCCAAAGGTAACACCAGTCAAGATCCGGTGTCTGCTCTCTGGGGAATTTTACAGTGTTCTCTATCAGAGAGGGTGATGTTCAGTCCTCTGAAAACCCTGCTCAGGGCTTTCTTTAACCAGAGAACACTGTGTCACTAGCAGTTTAGGTCCCTCCTCTCGTGGCTGACCCAACAAACTACTGAGGCCATTGCTTCTGCGGAAAGAGGCTTCCTTCCAAGCCAGCTCTGAGGAGATGGGGCTCCATCCTGCCACGAATCACCATCCCACTGTGCCAGAGTGTGAGGGGGCCTTTAACAGGAGGAGCCCAAGGCAGCGGAGTACAGGGAGACAATGACACCCCTCTCCGAGGCGGCTTCATGCCTCCTGCCATCTCTCCCTCCCTCTGTGCAAATGGAACTGGATGTGGCCCCCTGTTCCAGCAACTGCCCATTCTGTCTGCTCATGCTGGCTGAGGAGAGAAGGGCTGTCTGTTTACACCTGAAGACTCACAAAGTCTGGAGAAGCCTTTTGCTTTAAAAATAAAAGTTCCAATGTTTAAAGTTCCATTTTGCCCATGCAGTTGCAGTTGAATTCGAAAGGCAAGTTCTGCTGCCCTCAGTACCTCATATACACTGGTAAGCGGAGAGAGGAAAGGGTAGCAAATCCTCCGTGGGAGTGGCAGAGTCTGAGCAGCAGGCAGTCCTCCAGAACAGGGGCTGCCCAGGCAGGGCTTCCAGGTCCCCAGCGGGAAAGAGGAGCGAGTTTGCACGAGCTCTCTGCTCCACGACCAGCAGCTTCTTTGTTCTCATCCTATTCTGGTGATTTTTCCTTTCCCATTGTCCTCTTAGCCACATGAGATGCGTCTTTGTGGAGCCATACTTTCCTTGGACTGGGACCATTTTTCTCAGGCTGATTCTCAGCAAGTTGAGCTAGGGCCTGGGATTTAGCTCAGTGGCACCACACCTGCCTGACAAGCACAAGGTCCTGAGTTTGAGCCCTGGTACAAAAGAAAAAAGAAAAAGAAAAATTGAGTTAAACTTTCTGTCACAGTTTCTTATGGTCTCATTTAATGGTTTGATTGACAGTAGATTTCCATGGAATATTGAGTAGATTTATCTAATTTTCCTCAGTTTCATAATTGTAGCGTTTATTCTTTTCATAGTATAATTCTCTAATCAGCAACGTTTGCCTCTCTGTTTCAGATTCCATCTATCAGAATTTGAGAACACATTTTAGTTTAGTTTCTACACTGCCTGTACTCCAAGGCATTTGGTCCTACTGGGAACCACCACAGAGGACTCAATTTTCACAGTGGTGAGCGGAGTTCTTCTGGTAGCTGGGGAAACTGAGGAGTTGTGGATAACTTTAGACATGCTTCTGCTGGAATATAACTGTCATTTTCCTTTTGAACTTCTTTAGTTCCAAGGTGTATAAACCTCTTAGCTCTGATCACTGCAGGGTTATTCAATCTAGTCCTGATGGGGATGTGATTCCCTTAACCAGATGGCTGTCAAATCAGAGAATGTGCTGCTTGATTACAAAGCATAAACAAACAAATAAATAAATAAATAAATAAATAAATAAAAGCATCAGTTGTGTGCATATTTACACAGTGTTGGGTAGAAGTGTTGAAATATTAAACTATATTTAAAGAGCCCTCGACCCCTGCATGTGAATGTATCTACATGAGCCTTCAGGAATATATTTCTGTTTCCCACCTGTGGATGGCATTCTGATATCACAGAAGAATTGACCTGAGGAAAATTGCTAAGAAAACTTAAAAGTTCAGGTCCAATATGATACAAACAGCTTATTTTTGGTATCGGTGTTATCCTCCCTTGGGGATCCACCATCCTTACCACTTCTCACCTATTGGTGCCTCTTAGCTAATACTCCAGCAAAGAGAACATACATATTTCAAATTCTCTTCAGCAGAATGAACTGATCCTATTTTCCAGCTTTGTTTTCTTCTGGATTATAAACAGAACATTCATAATTAATTTACCCATACTAATGGGTGAATGGATGCTAATAACTAAATATGAGTTTTTTTAGACTGATCTAACTGCATTTTAGCAGAGTTTTCCAATTTCCTGGGATTCCTAATGCCACAACCCAAGGTACTGAGATAAAAGCAGCAGTAATTACAGTCTTCAGGTTAATGGAATAAATAACTTCAGAAAATTAGACCTGAGCACTATCTAAATTCTCTGATGCAGGGACATATCTACTTCATCTTTATGGTGTTTATTAGGTAAATTTATTCTCCTAGCAATTTATCAGCTTCAGTACACACAATGACAGACATTACCTTTACACAAAGAGATTAAATTACCTATGCAATGTACCTTCTATTTTCTTTAACCGTAACTATGTAAAATAATCGATGAATGGTCAACTTTTACTTTCTACTCTTTTTAAGAATATATGCACAAATATTTGTAATATACAAAAATGGTATATGGAGATAAAAACATAATGTTAGGGTGTGTGTATGTGAGAGAGAGAGAGAGACAGACAGACAGACAGACAGACAGACAGAGGTGCTAGGTTAAAGGTGAGCATACAACAAAGGTGTCTCCTCTCCAGGCTCTGAGTAGAAGAAGCCATTTCTGTATGAGGCAAGTGTCCTGAGATTTCATTTTTCTTTCTTCCTCCCTTGCTGTCATTGTCCTGGAGATCAGTGCAGTGACACTGCTGGCAGCTCTGGTGAAGCCGCCCTTGGCTCACTTGATTCATGACTTCTCTTCTCTGAAAGGCTGTGCATCATTAACAGATCCCAGAAATACGGTCTGAGAGCTTTTGTATTCATATTTAAATATAAGTACTGTATTTATTCATATTTGAATAAGTCCTATATTTAGTACTTATTTCTACAAATTTGTTTCATTCAGGAAGATAGGCAGAGAAAAGAGAAGCCAAAATAAAAGCATCTTCTCTTGAATCTCAAGATAACTTCAGAAAATTTTGGGAAATTTTTATTTCAAATTCATTTATATAAAGAATATCAAGGCCTTGTTATGTTCTAAGAACAAAATACACAGTTCCAGCAAGCATGTACGGTGAGTTTGCTGTTGCTGCGTCTGCAGGGAAGGAGTCCAAGGAGAGAAGCATGATTCTGGCTGGTTTCCCAGTCAGCCGCGGGCAGTGGCTCCATTGGTTTGGGCCTACAGTGAGGCCAAACCTGGAGGCCTCCGGGCATGGCCAGCAAACCCATGCAGCAGAGGCAGAGACAGGAGACCAAGGCACAGAGGCAGGGGCAGGAGACGAGACCCAGTCCCTGAGGTCATGCTATGTTTCCACAGTGCTTCATGCGTTAAGTGTCCATTCCCTCTCTGTAAGGCCACCTGGCTATGATCTCATCAACAGATCCATCCATAGGCAGAGTGAGGGCCCTCAGATCCCCCTCTGCTGAAAACCCCAGCTCTGAACATAGGACACCTTTGCAGCACGTTTTATCTAAACCATAGCATTGCATAGCCAATATGGTGTGAGTGACCAACTTTCTGGGTTTGCCCAACCTTGGCCTGGTTTTGAGAATAAAAGTCCCACATCCTGGGGAAACTCTTGGCCCCAAGCAAACCCCACATATGGCTGAATGTGTAGCCACAGCTAAAAGAACCTTATTGCACAAAACACTGTTGATTTTTAAGGGCCTGTTTCAGACTGTTAAATACTTTATAGTTCCTGAGAATTGACAGCCGATCAGCTGAGTTGGCCCAGGGACATATACTGCTGCTTGAATGCTCTGTTGTTCCATAACAAACTGCCCCCACGTGCTATCCCAGTGCAGCATGCTCTCTGTGCCCAGTTTCTAAGGCTGGGAATCTGGGCCTGACTGAGGGCCGTGGGCTCAGTATCAGCTCCCGCCTTGCACAGGGTGGAGGCTGACTTCCGTGCCTCACTGAACTCCTCCAGTGCAGCAGCTGCTCCTTCAGAGTCCGCGAGAGGCAGGGGGAGTCTGCTCGGAAGACAGCAGGCACCATCTTACAGAGTTAGGCCCAAGAAGGGTTTGCTGTACTCTCTGTACTACAGGAAAGTCACTGGCTTACTGTGTACTCTGAGGGGGGATTGTAGGAGGACCTGAGGAGTGGCCAGGGAGGCCGGAAGAAGGCCATCATAAAGTCTGTGTGCCACCATCGACCCCAGAGAGTATCCTAGAGAGGGTGCACGTGCATGTGTGTGTGTGTGTGTGTGTGTGTGTGTGCGCGTGTGCGTGCAGGGATGGAGAGAGACAGAGAGAGTGGGGCGCAGAGGGAAGAAAGAGAAAATTCCTCACACAGTTCCTTCGCATCATCATCCTCTCTCCCAAAGTTAATCACAAATTTCTGGATTCTGTCACTAGATGCCTGCCACCACTTTTTGATCCCTATTTGAATTAAAGCATAGAGTAAGTACTTTCTTCTCTTGGTACCTCCTTTTATTCTAAATTTTGTCTCTGAGATTTATACATTTTGCATTAGCATCTTATTCTTTTCCATTGTATCTAATATTTACTGAAACATATTGATAGATCATGATTACCAAGTAGTCTACTGTCTCAATTAAATAGTAAACATCATGAAAATCAGAGCGTTATAAGACTGTGTTTCTCGATTTCATTTGCTAACCTTTTTTCTCTCTCCTGTCCTCTTCCTCTATCTGCTCTTTCATGTCCTCAGGCACTCTGGCATTTGCTTAATGGAGATGTTCATATAAAGTCATTCCACCAGGTGTTCCCCATTTATCGTTATCAACTTTATAGGATTTACAGTTTCTAAAATTAAAAATGGAATCTTTGGGATTGTTTCTGTGTTTTAACAGATGACCTTCTTGGTGGGAGCAATTTGGTGATGGGTGAGATACTTTTCTGTACACAACAAAATCATTTCATCTCGTGTAAAGATACTTTCAAAATTCTTATCATGTATTAGTTACATTTGAGAAGTAATTGTGTTCACAGCATAGCAAATGGAGCTGTGGTTTGAAATGAAAGATCCTTAAACACACACTCCAAAGCCTGGTGTTCAACCCTGAGTAGCCTGCGGAAGTGGCCTTAGAATAAAACAGCAGCGATGCACACAGGCATGTTTGGAAACAAGCTTTGCCTGAATCATGGAGAATACAGAAGGAGGAAAAGTAAGTGAACTCCAAATTCAAGCTATTTGAGGCTTCTTCTAATAATTGTAAACTGATTATTAAATTCCTCCAAAGCTTACTAGCACGTTAAAGGTATAACAGGAACTTCAAAATGAATCCTTTAAAAAATACTATGCTTCAAGTTGTTCCATTTAGGATTCATAATTCTGAGAAAGCCTATTTTGATCAGGTGTAGCATTTCTTATTCATGTGTGGGAGCCATATCCACTTCTAATTTAAGACCCAGGTGCTCATGTGTGCTGATTTTTCAGACAACCGAACTGCACATTCGGCAACAGGTGTGGTAACATTCTTGTTTACGCCCTCGGATTTTCATGTGTTGAAATCCTTGCTTCATTCCCAGTCCTGGATCTCTCTCCTATCTGCCCAGCAATCTCAAGCAGCAGGAGGTGCTGAGGAGGAGACGCAGGTTCTCCCTTCCTGTCATGTGCCATCAAGACATTTCAACAGTTTCACAATCCAGCTCTTTTCAAATAAACAAAAAATGGAAGAGGTTCATGCATAATAGATCCCTGCTGGGCTCGCCCGTGTTTTCATGACTAATTTCTTTCCCTAACCACAGGCCCACAGCCTCTGACCCGAAGGCAGCAGGCTTCTTTATAAAAACACGAGCTCACTGTTACGGTTGGGCTTTGCTCATCCACACCCTCCCCGAAGACTTGTTAACCATCCAAATATTCGCATCTTGGGGAAAATACACTTGTAAGATTTTGGGTGAACCATGAAAATGAATCTCCCTATTGCAAAATCAAGAAATAAAATAATAATAAAAGAATAAGTTGTTATTCTAAGAACTGACTTAACACCTTTACTCTTTTCTTTATAGCAACAATAGGTCCAGTGAGGACACCGATGTATTATCTAGTCGTTTTCTTATGACTGAGTAGAATGACAGATCTTTGCTACAATTTCTGGTTTTTATTTGAGTCCAACAGAGGAATTTGAAGTAAGAACTAGAATTTGGTTCTCCCTCACCCCCTTACCTCTGTTATGCCTGCATGACAAACCTTAACTCCACATCTTTGTGTCTGAATCACTTGTCCGACATTTTCTACTTTCTCCATTTTCATTCACTCTTCTAGGTCTTATGCTTGGCTCTTGGACTGGATCTCACAGGAAATCTCTCCCTTTGTTACAGACGAAATCCACTTATAGCCACATGTAGCAGTGGGGTCTCAGTCAAACAAGAATCACTTCCATGGAGATTCTCACCCTGGCTCCTCAGCCCCATAACAGCAGAAGCTGTGTCAGGTTCCTCTGCTGAAATCTCTCATCTGTCTCCTGATTCCTCTCTCTGCATGCTTCAAACCCATCATCTCCTTTCCATTCTCAGTGCGAGATTATTCTGGGGTGTCCAATGACTATGCAGGTAGGTAGCAGAATTGCTTTAAGGTACAGATGGGAGAAGTAAGGATACAAAATTGAAAGTGTCCATGTAGGGAGAACAGGCAGGCAAGCACAGGTGGCTTTGTTGTATCAGCCCCTCGTCCTGCCCGCTCAGCACTCAGACACACAGAGAGGAACTTGGGGTTGTGCCTGGCTCGGCCCCCATGCTGGCTGACCCACCACTCCCCCAGGCACCTCAGGAGCACATGCTGTTTGGCGTTCCTCTGCTCTTCTCGCTGTTTGAATGGAAGCCTGGGAGTTTGTTCATGAACTCAGCCTGCCGCTACTGTCCTGTCTGCCACCTGAGGCCTGGGAGAAGACCCTGCAGGAGCCCCACGGGTCCTGGTTCCCCAGGGCAGTCTCACAGTCAGGGTTCAGGCTCCCAGGCAGCCACAGCTTCAGTGGCAAGGACTGAATGCCGAAGAGTTTTCTCCTTACAGTTCCTGTGGGTACATGGCTCACCTGAGCCACACATCTGGGGAGAAGAGGGGTCTGGGGACACTGCCCTCGTGAAGTCCAGGGGTCATCCAACAATGTGGGGAGGTGTTAAATAGCAGGTTAAAACAAGCAGGGACAAGTGCTAGGAGGCTATGAGGAAGAGGGACAGTGAGTCACTGTGGCAGAGTCTCACGGTCCGGCAGGATGAGAGGGTCAGCAGGGCCAGTGCAGCAGCAGCTGCCCGTGTCAGAGAGAAGGCGCAGTTGTGCAAGGCAGATGCGTGCCAGCCACACTGAAGAATGGGGTGGGGGGGATAGAACAACTGGAAACTGAATCACGGCTGACTAAATCCTCCATTTGTAATTAGAAGCCCAAATTACATTCGACGTGGATGCTGAGGAACTGTAAAATAAAGCATTCTCTCTACCCACCCTCTGCTAAGTGCAGTAGAGCTGGACAAGGGTTATCCAAGCCTTTGGCTTAATGGCCATGTCTGTGTGATTCTCTAATCGTCTGAAATAAGGACATGGGCATGATAATCATAAGGCTGCTTACACTGAAACTAAAGGGAAGGGCCCAGCCAGAAGTAATTCCCCCACTGTATACCGATTGTTTGCACACCTCCATTTCAGCACTTAAGAACACTGCAGCTGCCATTCTTCCTTTTATTTGGTTGACTATTTCTTCCTCCCTGCCATGGAAAGACACTTGCCAGGGTGGGTGCCATGTGACTCATCTTGTGGAAGACTGCTTCCAATCCACAGCAGAGTACAGATTCTGCAGTTTCTGCCTCTGTTGAACTGTACATATTTCTGTGTGGTTCCATCACATCGTTGGCTTTTTAAACTTTCTGAGTGATGGACTCACGACAGAATTATCTGGTTTATCTTTTCTTTCCCTCTTTTATATTTTATTTCTTCTGAATTAACTTCTCAAATTCTTGATTTAAAATTTGCATTGTCCCATTCTATCTCTGTGTGCTTTTTTCTGTTGATTCATCATTTACATGAGTGGAGTAAGACAGAGCTTTCAAAATCTATCAGCTGAGCTACCCCAATGTGGCCCTGATAGTGTGGCTGGCTCTGAACTCGGTTTTCCAATATTTAATCCTTTTTATTATTGACACCCATTTTTGTGGTAGATAATACATTATCTAACTTGAAGATTAGAAAATTAAGCCAAGATTAGTTATGCATCCAAGATTATACAGCTATTAAATCTTGCAAGAGTGTGGACAAGGGTGGTGAGGGATCCTTCACGTTTCTGCTGTACATTCAGGGAAGCCATGGTGCCCTGTTAACTACTGAGGCTGATCCAGCTTTTCCTCCAGAGTGGAAGAAACAGCACAGTCACTTTAATTGATATTGCAATTTAGTCTGTTGGTAAGACGAATGCTACAAATGTAAGAAAATTACATTTTAGACATCATGTCCTAAGTCACATTTAACCATTGGTACATAAATCACATACTCTCCTAGCAACCTTCTATTTCTCTGTTACAGTTTCACTTAGTGAAAACAATGCCAGATTATAATGATCCTTAACTGCAATAATCTCAGTTTTAAAGTTTTTCTAGTATTGTGACCTTAAAAAATATATATTCTCGATGTCTCATTTCCTCATTATTTAAATGGAGAAAGTGAAACTTTGCCTGATTTTCAGTTTTCTAATGGGTACAAAACAAGGTCTACAGTGTGAAAGCCCCAGGGAAGTTAGTTATTACTGAACTGTAAAACATTATAGTTTTAAATTGATCCTCCCTGGGGACTTAAAAAATTCTACCGTGTTATATTAGCTTCTGGTATTTCCAGTTTCCAGTGTAATTGCCGCATGAAGCTTTGGGTTGATTTTCTTCCCCAGTTCTGTGACTTTTTGCTGGCTACTTTATGTTTGAAGGGTTAGAGATCTCAGAGAAATCTTTCATGCCTTAGTGACTCCCAACTCCTACTGAGAAAAAGAACTTCCAGCTATGAAATACCTCCGGAGACCATTTCATTTCCTTCAGGATTTACTGACCTGAAACTTCTTCCCTTTCTGTCCTCTAGTAGGATCAAGTCCACCCCAACCATTCCATTGCAGCGTGAGGCAGCTTTAGAGGGTTTTCTATTCCTTCAGACTGCAATTTTCTGAATTCTAAGGGTAGTTACAAATGTCACCAGTTCTCAGATGGTGTTAACACGTAGCATGTCATGATTAGCTGTGAAGAAGGAAGGAGGCAATTTATTACTCATCACAATCTACTAATGTTTGGAAATCATTTGCTTTTTTTCTAAGGAAATGAGCAACTATTTTATTTCTTCTGCTGAGTAGGAGAAAGATGTTCTTAAATATACAAATTATTGCATCTTTATATGTGTGTTGTGATGGAAATATAATAAACATCATTGGCTTAGGACAAATAATTTCAAAATGCTACTATGAAAAACTAATAATTCAAATATTTCAAAGATATCTGTTGAAGTTTTCTGTAATGTCTATTTCTGGGGCACCTTGAACAACTAGAACAATGAAGTATCATAGGTGGGGCCTGGATATGGACAGAGACGAACTGAGAAGCAGGACCAGCAGATATCACCTGGTGCCTCCCTCGTGCCTAAGCCAATCCCAGGAGGTTAGACCATAAATACAGAGCAGGAAGCAGAGAGCAGACTCACGGGACTTAATTTTGGTTTCTTTTAATAGCAAAGTCCCTCGAAGAAGTGACTGCACTGGCTCCTTTCCATTGTCTACTCATCCTGTTCTAAGGAGAGTTCTGTTCTCCACTCCATGATCCTTCCTCAGACTGTTTAGGGGAGACTAAGGAATTCTACTTTGGTAAGTCCTAGGGTCAATTCTCTGACCTCATCTGTGTTTATAAATGACATATGGTGACTGTTTGAACATCTTTGTAATCTGGCTTTCAACACACACCTCTACCATGGCCTGTCTCCTGCCTGGACCTCCCCTTGGCCCCTCCTCCCAATCTTGAATGGTTAATATGCCTCAGGGTTCCACCCATTCTGAAACCACATTCTGTTCTCACTTCTTCCATTCACCACCGCACCTCCTCTTTTGGTTTTGAGTGTTATCTGGGGCTGGGGCTGGAGCTCAGTAGTAGAGCACACAAAGGCCGATACATCTCAGATCTTTCATAGTTAAACTCCTCCCTGCATTCTGGACTCAGACACCCAACTGCTGACTTTGTGGTTCCATGTAACTGATAGACATCTCAAATTTACCAAATCCACAAAAAAACCAAACTGTCCATCCCCCGAACGTTTTCCTCCCATACTTCTTCTTCATCTTAATAAATGGCGATGCTATTCTCTGATTGCTCAAGCCAAGAACATTGGTATCGGTTTCACTTTCAAGCATCAGACTTCACATCGGCCTCAGATATCTTAGAATTATGTCCTTTAGGGTCCAATAAAAGGGCTGGCAAAAACTGGTACTGGATGAGCATTCACTGAATAAATGAAAACGCGGTGCACCGGTCCTAGGAAAATTGAAAAGATGAGTGTTGCTGCTAAGATCTAGAAAGTTTGTTAGACTGGGTAAGTAACCAATATAGGTAAGGTGCATAATAAATGGTTTAATAATGTCGTGACTAAAGCAATTGCTATTTGCTGGTTAGAGTTCCCGGATAGAGCTTCTCACCATATTTCTATATACAAATCGTCACAAAGTCTGAATGTTTGCTTTGCTTGATGTTCGTATCTTTTTTTTTTTGGTTCCGGGGATTGAACTCCAGTCCTTCTGCTTGCGAGGCAGGCAGCGGAACCACTGAGCTAAATCCCCAGCCCGATGTTCGTATCTTAAAATATGTGTGTGTTTCATTATTTATTTGCATCACTGTCTGGCACCATTTCCGTTAGTGCTGGAATCACTGAGGGCACTGCTGTTACACTGCAGCCCGCGCTCACGATCAGATCAATCCCTGCTCACCATCCTGGTCATTTCTATTGACTGTCATCCTTTTGCCATCTAACTTCAAGCTCAGCCTGTGACAGCCTGCCCTATCCCTGTGCTCAGAACTCCCCTCCTACCCGCTAGACACCGCAGGAGGGTGTAATGGCCAAGGCGGTACTCAGAGTCAGCGCTGAGGAGACAGAGGCCCTGACTTGCCACAGATGAGGTGTGCAGGAGACTTTTATAGAAAGGAAGCCATGAGAGAAGGAATGCAATGGGAAAACAGACAACTGTAGGCCTGGTTCATCCCTCCCAGCCCTGTCTCACTCCCTCCTTCCTGGTGGAAAGGAAAGAGATCTTTGATCCCCTGGCCAGAATGGGGCAGAGGAAACTTGGCCAAGTGCCTTGTCCCAGAAGAAAAATATCTGTTAAAGTTTCATTTTTCCCTGCAGGTACAAGCCCACTGACATAACTTACCAGATACAAATGTAAGAATTTGTAGATAATTATAAAAGTCATTACCACATCAATGGCAGCACAGAGGTGTTTGTCTATTGTCATGCAGAAAGACAGAAAGAAGGTAGGAAAAAGAATCAGAGACAGGATAGAGACAACAAAGAGACAGGCAGTGATACATTTCCACATTTGCTATGGAGAAGGAAAGAATAAAAGTAGCTACATCAGAAAAGGAATGTTGCTGGTTCTTATTTCAGTTCTGCTCTGCCAGCCATCCTCTCACTATTATACAAAACTACATCTGCAGATGCAAACTCCCGACCGCTATCTGTCTTCCTAGACTAGATGCCATGTGATATCTGAAGTAGCATTTCAAAAAAATATGTCTTTGCAAAAAAAAAATGTATGTTATATTCATGCACAAATATGTCAACTTGAAATCCCATTAATACTAACATGAAATGACGAAAGATAAGAAAATGAAAATATTTGTGTGTCATTCTCAAAGCTGCTTAGAATTCGTGAGTTTATCCTTAGACCATTTATGTTTTTAAAATGCTTTCTACTAAAATAAGTCTTAAAATGTACTTTATGGAGTCTATATTGCCTGTGTTTTGCCCCATAGTATTCACTGCAAATATCTTCATGCAAAGTTTGTGTAGAGTTCCTGGATAGGGTTTCTCTCCATGTTTCTGGGACCAAATCATCACAAAATCTGAGTATTTGCTTTGCTTGATGCTTGCATTTCAAAGCAAATGAGCATGTGTTTTCATTACTCAGACAACATGCTTGTCGTAAAGTTCGGAACCCTTTCTGGGACACACTGTTACAAACGAAATTTCTGCCTGGCCCCAGGGAAATAGGTCCTGGGTACCAAGGTGAATTGCTGGATCAAAACTTAGGCATTCCATTCCTGCTCTTGCACTGGGTGCTTGCATTCTAGACCACTTAGTGAAATCAAGCTTGTGAAACAGGTAATTGGAGCAAACAGAAGTCAGCATCCAGAAGAACGCTCTTCTCTGAGCTCCATCCCTCTTGCACACAGAGGGGAACTTGCCAGCTGGGTCACAGGATGCTGGTGGGAGGTGATGCTTTACAGGGACCACCTTAGCACTTAGTGCATGACAGCTGTGGCTGGGAAATAGCTGACCCTGGAAATCTCAGGAGTACTGAGGCGAGAGCCATGCTAAAGTTTCAGGGACCACAGCTGCTGCAGGAACAGGACTGGGCAGAGCCCCACTGAGCTGCAGCAAAGGCAGTGTGGGGCCTCCTGGACAGTGGTCTGGCACAGAGGGGTTGGTGTAGACCCTTCCAGGCCCTGGGCCGGTGGAGTTGTTCGGGACAGGGATAGAGATCGAACAGCAGGAAGGCCGAGGTGTACAAAGCTTCCTGGGTTTTCAAGTCATCTGCTGAAATAGACTTTATTAGCCCCAGGAGGACTCCAGGAAGCAGAGCCACAGGGAAGCTTCTGAAGGACCCTACATGTGTCCACTAGAAAAAAATGACTTGACGCGTTTGTCCAGCCAGTGCCAGTGCACAACAGCACCAGGTGATCGCCAGCTGAAGTAAAACCTTCGTTTCCTTTGTCCACTTCTCTCCCTACTTAGAGGTAGGTTTGACAGGAAAAGAGAAAAGCCAAAGCCGCTCACCTCTTCCGGATGTCAGAGGACACCAGCTCTGGCAAAGTGGAGCAGCAGCGTTTTCATCATGGAGATCAGGGTCTCACAAACATCTGGGACTGGATTTCAAAGTTTCAGACTTAACACTCTCTAGTTCCAATTAAACTGGATCCTCAATTACAAAATGAAACAAAAGTGAACAGAAAAGTCTGGAGACCCTGCCCAAATTTCAGCCAGTGTTATAGCAAGAATTTTATCAATTGAATTCATTTTCAAGAGATAAGAGGAGATGAAAATAAAGTTACATCATAGTGACAATCTATGTCTATATATCAGGTTTCTATGAGTCTTACCTACCAGTACATACTTGTACTCCCTGAAGATATATTCCCTCTGTGTGTGACCTTCATAAAAATCTGCGAATGAGCTCACACCTAATAGATGGATGCTATTGTAACTCCAAAAATGCCCTGATTATTATTTTCAGGCTCATTTGTTTTTAAAATTTTACAAGATCCCAGTTGACTGATAAGGACTAGTCTTTACTCCCAGTAGATTTTGAATGTATTTATCCAAAATATTGAATTTAAAGGACTATGAATTCTGAAAGTTTCCATATGGATTTGATGCTTTTTAAAAGTTTAATTTGTCATTTAGGTATACTTTAAAATACTTTAAAGACAATTATTCTTTTCTGTATCAATTATAAGGCCATAAAAATGAACACTAGCTAGAAAATATTCTTTTCCTCCTTTTTTTAAATGAAATCTTCATTGAATGTTCTTATGGACAACTGAAAGAAAAAAACAAAATAAATAAGGATATGAAGTGAAACTTTGTCATTTAATGGTTATGTTACTTTAAATTTCAGTGTATTCACCATTAATATAATAGGAAAATAATATTAAACCTTTAGAACTGCAGAATCAGAGATTGTAAGATATATACTTTTGTGAATAAATGAATGTCATAGTTACTATTAGTTAAAAGTTAAAGGAAGAACGGTTTATTTGGCTCACAGTTTGTAGAGGTTTCAGTCCATAATTGTCTGGTTCCAAGGTAGGCTGGCTGCAAACAGGTGGTGGTAGGCAGAGGGTAGCAAAGCAAGCAAGGACAAGACAAGCCGCTTTCTGTCCCTTATGTTGTATCCAGGCTACCAGGATCAGGGCAGTGACAGATCAATCAGTGGGCTGACTTAGTGATCCCCACCCTTAATCCTAGCATTGAACACCGAGTCAATAACACACTCTAGGTTCAGCCTCCTCTGAAGAAGTCCCACCCATGACTGCATGGGGCTTTGGGGGGGCATCTAGACACAGCCGTAACAATGAATGATAGAAATATTTTTTAATTCCTTAAATTTCCATAGATAATAGGCAAAGTAGCAGGAACCAAGTATTCCGAAGGAAGCCAGGGAATATTAGCTGGCATTCTTACATTACAAGGCTTCTTCGGTGAGGTTTTCTTCTTTTTGCTCAGACTTATATTTAAGAAAGTCACGAGGTCATAACCAAGTCTTTGGTTCTCTTTGCTCTTGCTCTAATAAAACATCATTTTCAAACAGCTTTCTCTCTGCTTTCTCCATCTGTAGCCTCATAATATGAAACATCAACCCTAAAACTCACTTTGTGTTTATTCTGCTGCAGGGAAGAGGGAGGAGTGAAGTTGTTCCTCTTGGTTTCCTCACTTATGAGACAAAGTCCGGTGTTCTGGGACTTGCCCTGCACTGTCACCTGCATGGGTATGAAACCCTCTTTCACCCAATGCCAGCCCCACTGGGCTGGGGTTCATCTGCCTCTCGTGCCGGTGCCTCCTGGCCATGGCGGTTACTGAGTCTGAAGCTGAAGAGGAATAGTACTGTGGAGGCACAAAGGAGAAATGTGTTGGATTAACGACCTTCAGCAAACAAATGAGGACTTAATATTTAAACCCGAGTCATCTATTTACAATTACCTATATTCAAGGTTGAGAGGCAAACTGAAGTTAGTTTTGCTAGAATGGATTCCCCTAGGTGAATCAATAAAGCCATTAATGTTTCTAATTTACTGATTTAACAAGTATTTCTTAGTTAGCAACTCTATATACTATTATTTAGTAAGCTTTATACAAAATTTGTGTTCCAGATTTTATATTTTTAATTAATAATTGAATATATTATAAGTTATCACACAATGACAAAATGCTTTCTAATTCAATAACTCATTATTTTGGCATATTTATTTGATTAGTGATCAAAATTAGCCTGGAATTTTAGGCTTATGCTACCTGAGATAATTCTTCATGTTTGGTGGAGAAGTTTGCAATGTCAGACCACAAGAATATCATGCCTTTCCCTAATAAAATGTGGCATGCACCATTATAATTACTTTACTTCTTTATTCAGCCCTTTGCATATTTTTAAGTCTCAAAGAAGACTTCAGTCGTGGACTTGTCGGCACTACTAAAACTGTTAAGACTTTGTTGGTTTTTAGAGATGAACTAAATGCATTCTGCATAGAGATGTGGATGAGTATTTGGGATCCAGAGGTAGAGTATTATGGTTTAGATCGAGAATTGTCACCTAAAGTTCCCCTATGCTCATAGGCAGGGATTTGGAGGATGACAGATTTGAGGTCCGGATACTAGACAGCTGACTTGCTACAGGAGGCAAGGCTTGGTTGGAGGAGGCAGGTCACTGGGGCATGACCCGGAAGCACATCTTCCTCCCTTTTCTGCTGGCTTCCTTGCCGCCATGACACCAGCAGCTTCTCCTCTGCTCCACCCTCTGCCATGCTGTTTCTACCTGGCCTATGGGCTGAAATTTCCAAAGTGTGAGGCAAAACAAACCTCTTCTTCAAATTGCAAGTGTCAGGTGTTGTGTCTCAGGGACAAGAAAGTGACTAACACATTTTCAGGTTACAGGGTTTAATGAATCTAGCTGTAGCCTCCCATAATCACCAACACATACAGGCATCCTTGGACTGTTGCTGTCTTGTACACATGGATTATGCAAAAGATGATGCAAGCCCACAAGTTCTCAACACTGTGGAACCTAGAGAGGTTGCTCTTATTTGCATCTGGTCTTGAAAGAAGCTATAATCTGTGATTTTACATTTTTGCTTTATGAGGTATCCCCATATGTTCGGCCTCTTCTACATTCTGCACCTTTGAGCTGATGCATTTACCCATGTTTCATTGACCTACAGTGAAAGAAGTTAGGGTTAGTATCTTCTTAGAGGATTCTTTTCAAGCCTCTGGAATCTTCCAGCCCTAAACTGTTTTCCATAAATATTTATTTAAGAATCTAGTAGCAGATCTTTCCCATTTTACTGATCTCTTGACTGCTTGCTTGATACATTGATTAGGTTATGTGGCTATGTTTGGGGTTAATCCTTTTGATACTCTATGTGGACATATGGCTCATAGATGGCTTGGTTTTGAAAAGAGGTGCAGAATATATGAAAAGGTTATTTTGGAAAAGTTACAATAGTATGACATAGTAACAATAGAAAGAGGGAGAAGGGTTTCATGGCTTGACATAAAAAGAAAAGATAATATTTGCTGAGATAGGAAAGAGTAGAATTATATTGGTGATAATATATCTTAACAGAAGGACGTACCAATCGATGTTTTCAATTATACAAAACTTTTCCATCTGGTATAATTCTGGCAAGAAAATAAATACTAAGGTGGAGTACTGATCCTCATTTTACAGAGTTAACAATAACGTTATAGTAGAGTGAAGAAAGTCCTTCTTGTGTGCTCATATAGTTTGCAATTGCATACAGCTGGGCTCTGTCTTTTCTGTGTATATTACTTAAGAATTCTATTTCTTTAAACTTTGATCGTGTGTTTTTCCTACATCTGGTTCTGCTTTACACTTGTAGCAGAGTACATAAAAGGTCAGGTTAACATTAATACCTGTCTGTAAAAAAGAGAAAGTGGATCTTCTATAAAATATATATATATATTACTTACTCATGATTAAATTGCTATGTATATTGTCTTAATAAATGTCTATCTTTATGATGTAAAGCATAAACTGGCTGAACTACTAGGTAACTTAGGAGTTACTTTAGCTCTGAATCTCATTTTTGGTTGACTTGTTTTGTTCAATCTACTACCATATATATTTAAAGACATGTACTTTTACTCTGCTACTTAGTACTGATTAGAAAGCAATATAAATAGAGGTTAAGACTTCAGGTTTTTCTCTGATCGATTATGTAAGCAACAAACTTCTCAGTAGCTCAGTTAACTTAGGTGAGAAGTACAGATAGGCGCAGCCTTTACCTCAGAGGGAGACTGAAAGGATTTATAGGAAGGACCCACGTCTGTGTGAAGAGCACGAAGCCAGCTCCTGGTCCATCTGCCAGCTCCAGAAACTCATGCAAGGTATTTGAGACAAGATAAGCCTGGAGATCCTTCGGGTAGGTGAAGTAATCCAGGCACTGAAAGGGAAACACTGGGTGCTCATGTGTGTGTGTGTGTGTGTGTGTGTGTGTGTGTGTGTGTGTGATCTAAAAATGTGGGACTCGGGCTGAGACAGAATGCTGGTTGCCAGGGGCTGAGGGGTGGAGGAAATGGGAGATGTTGATCAAAAGGTGTGGAGTTTCACAATGAATAAATCCTGGAGATCTAGTATACACCTTGGTTACTATAGCTAATGATACTGCATCGCATAATTGAAATTTGCTGAGAGTACAAAAATAATAAAGATAACTAGGTGAGGTGGTGGTGGATTAACTAGTTTGATGGTGGTAGTCATTCACAATGTAACCATGTGTCAAAGCAGCATGTGGTACAACTTTATAACATGCATATTTGTGTATTTATTGCCTGGACAGCGTCTTCTTCCTCCCCCAGGTTGGCAGCTTAGGAGCTTTGCGCTCACCCTGTGGTTTCCGTGGGTCAGGATCTCTGGCACTGCTGGCTCTGGCCCTGTTCCTCTCCTCAGTCTGCAGGGAGCTCTGTGGGTGCCCTTGAGCCCATCCAGGCCCAGAGCATCCACTTCCAGTTCCATGGCTGCCAGCGACCTCACACTCTCTTGGCTGGCTGGAGGTCCCAGTTTCCCCATGTCCTTCCGGAAGGACTTTGGAGCTTGTGGATGGCTTCTCTCTGGAAGAGGGAACTGAGCTGACCTAAGGGGAAGCTGTGATCTTACTTCCCAGAGGCCACCCCATCCCTCTGCCCCATGCTATGAGGGTCAGAGCTCCGCCTGCCGCCAGGCTTATGGGAAGGAACATCCACGTCGCAT
Source organism: Heterocephalus glaber (assembly GCF_053883595.1). Classification (NCBI taxonomy): domain Eukaryota; kingdom Metazoa; phylum Chordata; class Mammalia; order Rodentia; family Bathyergidae; genus Heterocephalus; species Heterocephalus glaber. The sequence continues at coordinate 29,279,553 of NW_028258156.1, forward strand.
CACCAGGGATGAGATAGCAGAGAGTTTGTGTCTTGCTTTGAAATCTCAATAGAACCATTGCTTTTCCTTTGTCCTTAATGAGTCGTAATTCATAGCTTCAGATGAGGTAACTGTGGAAGACGATGACTCCAAAAGCTAACAACCTAAACAACTCTCTTCTACCTGTATAGTGCAATATTATTAGTTTATCACTAACACAAAAATCAGTTGTGATATTTTTCCATTAGATGTAAATAATACTCTTTGATTCAGGCAATATTTTTAGCATTGAGAATTTATAATCTCAGCCTGTCAATGAAAAGATCTAATGTTTGTAGAACATATGATATTTATAACATTTTATGGAAATAAAAAGATCTAATCAAAACTTCTATATATTCTTGTAATTCTGTAATAATACTTCATATTTTAAAACTAGCTTGGATATATATAGTATTTCATATATTTGAAGAGGAATTAATATTTAGCAGAGTTTAATACTTTTAGAAACCCAAAGTAATTGAAATATTCAAAATAAAATGAAGCAAAATAATTTTTATAATTAAACTGTACTCTAAAACAGTGGTGGCAAACCTACAGCATGAATGCCTTATCAGGCTGCTTGTATCTTGAAGCTCTAAAAGGTTAGCCATCTCTCCTCTAAAATATAAGTATTTACAGGATTATTTAAAGTTTATGTAATTTATTTCTCTCCACTGCCTTCAAATCAGATTGTTTCCCACACATATCATGAATCAGAGGAAACTTAAATTCAGTTAGCACATTTTTAACTGAGGACATTTTTGTACAGTGTCAGACAAGAGTGTGTCTAAGAGCTTCCCTCTGTGTCATTCAGCGTATTGCAGCTATTTTTCGGAACTCCCTATAGCGCTGCTGTTGTCTCCCCGCCACAGGGACTGGGCCAAGATGTCACTGTTGTTTTAACTATATACACCTGGCTCCTTTTCATCCCCTGTCTATTCCTTTTTGATGCAAACTATTAACAGGAGACACATGAGAAACTGAAATATTTATGCAGCTATCAAGAAAGGATGTCCCCAGGGGTATTGGCCAGAACCACAGACTAGGAAAGCTAGTACAAAACAGAATCAGAAAAAACGGAGAGGGAGTATGGAGCGGTGTTTCAGCAGGTTAAAGGAAATGACAAACCAAGACTAGATGTAGTCCTAGTCTCAGTTAAACAGTAAGGAAGGATACTTACACTGAGTTGAAAGTTTGGCTGGCAGAAACTCAGGAGCTGAGCCCTAGATCTGCTCAGAAGAGCAAATAGAAGCAGTCCCTGGCTTACACAGGTGCTACAGCAGCAAGACTGCTCCGTGCGGTGTGCAAAGTGCTGAATTAAACCAACTAATACGGTGTGCACACTTGTGTGTGTGTCAGAAAGTAAACTGGGTACTGTACTAAATGCATGAGTGGTTACTTTAAATGTTCAATACGTTAGTGATTTATATGTGCAGTCCACACACATATTTATATTATTTTGCAAGAATTCCCTAAGTGCTTTTCCGACCCACTTTGGAGGTTGTATTTGTCCTTCCTTTCTGCAATTCAAGCCCCATCATAGCTATTTCCCCTTACCACTCTGTCTACAAGCTTCTAGGCTCTTTTCTGGAATGTCAAGGAAACTAACAAAATATTTGCATATCACACTCCCATTCTAATGGAATGGTGCTGCTTTTCATCTCCACAGCTGTGCTAACAGGCAGTGGCCTCTGCCTATTCCTCCTCACCTTCAGGAGTCCACAGCACCTCAGCTGGCCCACTAGACACACAGGGATTTTCAGTGCTGTGCTCAATGCAGCTCATACTGGTTTGCAAGAACATGATTTTCAGACATTGACCAGATTGTGGATGAAACATGGTAGCTTGAGGTGAGCACTCCTATCCCCACCCCGAGTCCCCACCTGGGCCTTTGACAGTCAGGAGAATCTGCTGTCCAGTAAGTCAGTCTGAGATCTACTTTCACAAGTGGGTGTCCCCAAAACTTCATCAGGGGAACTTGGGTTGGAAAGCAAACTTCCTGCCTTTTTAGGAAGAGTGTTTAGTTTTGATTTGACTTTTTGGTTTGTTTGTAGTCTTGCTTGCATGAAATTCCACAGCCTGCCTGAACTTTACCATTCTCTCCCTGTCCCTCATAGGATGCGTGTCTACAACTGGGGTAGCTATCCTGTGCCCTTATGTAACTGTGGTTGTGTTTGTTACTTCTCCTGTTACATCTTTTCCCTCATTTATTGTATCTGCCTACTTTTTTTAGACCTGTTTACTCTAACACAGCAAAAATTCAGATGTGAACAGAGATCCATCCAGTGACTATGGAGAGGAAACATCTGCATATTTAGGTAGCTGTGTGGGGATTTGATTCCTTCTTTGCGGATCTACTGTATCTCTTTCTCTACCCTGACTTTAGAAAGTTCATTTTTGTGAACTGTGGAGACTGAAACAACTGGGTCATTGAGCTCCAGAATTACGGTCTTTACTCCAACTGAATTATGTGGGTCATTAATTGGGAACATGGACAAAAGGTTTGTTGGCACCACAACAAAACACCGACTGGGAAAAAGTCTGTCAGTATGGCGATGACATGTCCTCACACTAACTTCCTGGGATTTGAAAACCACCGGAAACAGCCGTTTGTTCTGAACTTCAATAGATAGGGCAATGATTACTACCTGAATCTCTACTTGAAATTACTGAATGGCTTACATGTATCAGCCTATAAAATATTTCCACAGCAGAATTTAATGTCCCCTATGAGCACGTTTATTCCCTCAATATTTTATTATTCATCTAATCCACGGTATAATTATAAATATTGTGAAACTACTCAAGTAATATAGAACTATATATTCAGAAGTTCTATTCACTTTTCCTTCATTGGAATTTCACACTTAAAGGAACTTATTATCAATGATTTAAATTACAAATGATCTAATTTCAATACCCTTTCATATTCATAAACTCGAGTGCTTTTCCTACATAGGTTTATTTTATGTATTACCGCACAATAATTTCATTTTTAAAATCTTTTTTAATTATTCATTTGACTACATATAACTTTCATCTTTGCTGGATTCATAGTGCTCTGTTTTAAAATGTTAGTGTACATATTAGAATTTATTTAATAATTTGCTTTTTGATGATGATAGACATTTTAACTTTTTAGTATTATAAAAGCAACTGAAGTGAAAACTTTTCAACTTAAATATATAGGGGAAGGGCTGCGGATTTAGCTTAGTGGTGCCGCCGCCTGCCTCACAAGCATAAGATCCCAAGTTCAATCCTCAGTACCAAAAAAAATAAAATAAAATAAATAAATATATATATATATTGGAAACCTACAATGTAAATTTTTATAAATGGGACTGAAGCATCAAAATGAATATTTGTACTACATTTTGTAAGATACTTCCAAATTGCCCATCAAAATGTATATACACATTTATACTCTTGTGAACATTACATAAAAATAATCACACATTGCCATTTTAAAATTGTCAGCCTCATTTTGTTAATAAGTGTTTGTACAGATTATTAGAGAGGATTTGCCAATCCATATAAGACTATGTGATAGATGATTTAAAATTAGCATTGATCTTTTAAGAAAACAACATAGCCTAGAACACAGGATGTGAAGAGGAGTGGCAGAGGCTCCCTGGGCCCACAGGAAGGAATGTTGTGAATCCACAATGCCAACGATCAGAAATTAGCGCTGCATTAAGGTGCATATGCTAAGAGAAAGATGGCAAATACTTAACATGGGAGGAAATAGCACCAGAGGCATAACCTGTGATTTTTCAAAGTGGTTCCATGATATAATTAAACATTTCAGAATATATATGAAGTGAGATAAAAATAGCAATGTACCTGGCAAATAATAATTTTGAAAATACTCAATGTATGAAGCATGCTTCAGGACATGGAGAAAATCTTACGATACTAATGAGGAATTCCCAGAGATCTTCCGTCCTCCACAATGAGACATAAGAGCTGTCTAGTTAAAGTTATGTTGTCGAGAAACAGTGTAGATTAATGCATCTAGCAAAGGAGTGATTAATGGCCAGGCAGGAAAATACAGAAGATCTAGAAAAAAATGTATAAGGCACACTACTGGCAATGAAATTGCTTGTAATTACGTATTTGGTGATAGGGCTTAATGTACAATAGTAAGTTCTCAGTATCTTCCTTTCTTGTTGTAAGAGTAATTAAAATTTGTAACTGTTACTTTCCTTAATTTAATTTTTGATCATTTAATTACACAATGATTGCACCAGTGCTTGCTATATTTTTGAAAGATCTAAGTAAAAATTAATTTTATACACACATATCTGCATATACATACATGCATGGGGTGTGAATGAACAATATTTCACTTGGGCATACAGTTGAATATGGAGATACAATTTTTAAAGTCCACTGATTCATCCAAATGTTTGAGATTTTCCTGTATTTTTTTCTATTTTAAATCATGCTGCTGTGAACATTCATGTGCAAATTTTTGCATAAAGACATGTTTGAACGTGTGTCAAGTACATAAGAAAGATGGAATTCCTAGGTCATACAGTAATTCTGTTTTTAACATTTTAAGGACTCACTGAGCTGTTTTCCGTAGCGGCATCCTGATTTTATATTTCTACCAGCAATATTGGAGAGTTTCCATTTCTCCACATTCTCATTAAAAGTTATTTTCCCAGAATTACTATTTGCATCTCAGTGGACATGAAGAGATGGGTCTTTGCAGTTTTGGTTTTCATTTCCTTGATGACCGATGACTTTGAATGTCTTTTCATATGCTCATTTTCTTTTGAGTAACTTCTTAAAAGAAATGCATATTCAAATTTTGGCCCAATTTAAAAAGAAATACTGTCTTGAGTAATTTGTTTTTCATCCCTTAATTGTAAGAGTTGCTTTTCTATTCCGTATATTAAAGCAGTATCAGATATATATTATTTACAAGTATTTTCTCCCATTTTGCAGGTTGTCTTTTCACTTTCTGGATAGTATCCTTTAGGGTACAAAATGTTTTAATTTCAATGATGTAAAATTTGTCTATTTTTTATTTGAATATTTGCTATCATATCTAAAAAATGTTGCTTAATCCAACATTTCACAGATTTCTACCTAGGCTTCTATTGAAGAGTTCCACAGTTCTAAGTTTCACATTTAGCTTATTCTTCCATTTTGAGTTAGTCGTTGTATATGGCATGAGATTGGGTACAATTTCATCTTCCATGACATAACCAGTGCCATGTGTACAAAAGAATTCTTTACCCCTTTTTGAAGCTTTGTCAAAAGTCTTCTGACAATACAGGCAAGGGTTTGTTTCTTGACTTTCAGTCCTATTCCGTTGGTGTCTTTATGTCTGAATCATGCTTTATTACTATAGCTCCATCCAAATTTTTACATTAGGAAAGGTGAGTCTAACTTTTCTTCTTTTTGCAAGAGCTATATTGACTATTCTGTGTCCTTTGAAATTTTATATATTTATTATAAATATTAGTATAAACCACATTTCTGGAGAAATTATAGAGTTTTTTTTTTTCTGTGTGTTTGTTTTTAGAAACAGTTTGCTGACTTGTTTGGAGCTTTAATATGAGCTGAACATGAGGACTCAGACCCTTAACACAGCTTTTCTGAGCAAGCAACCAAGGCTGTACGTGCATGTGGCCTCCTGGGTCTCCAGCAACCCCCTGGGGCTTGTGGAAGCCCTGGAGACACATCGCCTACCAGCCTTTCTCACAAGCATCTTGGTTGTTCTGTATTTGTCCCAACTGTTATTATCCTACAAAGGTTCCTGCAAATGTCCTTTCCCTTCCCCCAAAACCAGGTTTAGCACTGGAACAGTTCTGAGTTAGACAACATAAAGTCAGTCCTGTGAGCTGTTCTTCCAGGAAAACACCACCCATGTTAGAACAACAAAAATGTCAATTAAAATCCTTTGTAAATGAGGTCCCTTGCTCAGTGGGTCTTGATTCCTCTTGTTCATGGAAGTGTGTTATTATTTCAACAACTACTCCTGGGCTGGGGACTGGGCTAAAGTAAATTAAATACGTTAAAGTTCCCACCAAGGTCCAACTGCTCTGTTAAATGAGCAAATCTCCATCGGAGTAAGGGATCAACCAATTTTGAGAGTTTTGTGGCTCCAGCTGGGTGTGGTGGCATGTGCCTGTAATGCCAGCACGCCGGGATGAGGCTGGAGGATCCCAAAAGTTCTAGGCCAACCTGGACCATTTAGTGAGCCCCACTCCATAGAACTCTTCATTCTGACAGACTTTGGCCATTTTCTTAGCCTTTTGTTGGGGGGGATTCTTTATTCTATCATGTTTACTGATGTTACTCTTCATTCAGTGCTGAAGCCTTAACAAAATGCGCAGTGTCTGACATAGCGAATGTTGATTGCATGGCCATTTTAGTACAAGAATGAACTTAAGATAGCACGGTGCAGGCCAAAATTAACCTCTTCAATACATACAATTATAGGAGATCTGGTCCGGGATTTAGCTCAGTGGTTCAGCCACCTGCCTCACAACCAAAAGCTCCCAAGTTTGATCTCTGGTACCAAAAAACAAAACAAAACAAAAAAACATATTACTATAGGATAAATTTTCTTTCAGTGTATTAAAATGGTTAAAATGGAAAATTACTTTCTCCCAACATTTTAATTCCTACAGAAGCCCTTTGCATGAAGGTGGCATGTTTTTCGCACTGGCCTTGTTACTTCTTTGACACTCATGACTCATGATTAGAAAACACTGGCAGTTATATGGCTAAGGTCTGTGCGCACAGTGATTTCTAAGACGTATTACGTGTAGCATGAGGTCAGTCTGATAAATCCCTTTCTGCAAACACACACACATTGCAGCCAGCTCTTGAAGGTTGAAAGAAAGCTAAGCTACACATATTTTAGGAGATGAGAAAATGCTGTCAACATGAAGAATATAATTTTTTTAAAACTCTGATAAGAGTTTACCAGGGAGATTTATATTAAACTGGGAATATTGTGTATTACAATTCAAATGACAAACATGCTGATGCAATTACAACTATTGGTAGAGAGACTCCTGGGAATTCTGCAGAAACATCAGAGTAAATCCATTGCCTATCTTTGTTCCAATTAAATTAACATTTGATTTAAATAGTTTGTTTTTAACTAGAAAAGAGGACCTGAAAAAAGTAATGCTTTTTGTATCACATTGACCCTAATTGCCAGTGAATAAATTTCTGATATTGAGCAAGACATTTAATTTCTAAGCCTAAACTACTTTAAAATGGCAATAACACAAATGCATCAGATTATAGTAAATATTGAGTTTGATTTGAGTAGTGGAGAGCTCATTTCCTGAAATATGGATAGTAAACATTTCATTTTAATTTTCAAATTAGAATACAGTAATACCTATTTTGACATTAGTGAGATAAATAATATCTATTATCAAATTGGTCCTGTTTGGATTTTTAATTTAGATTAAGAGTCTTAGTAATATGTAATAAATAATGTTTCAAATGTTTGGTTTTGTGTCTCTTTTCCCTGAATGATAGATAAAACATATAAACCATAAAAGATATGGAAAGAAGACATTTGCCACAAAAAGAAAACAAAATATTCAGACACAGTGGTGACTAGCACCTGCAGACCACACCTGAATATAAATAACCTTTAATTATAAATATTATAAACTTTTTTGAAACTCCTTTCTAATGTAATTTTGACTACACTCTTTGTTCCAATTTTCCTAACAATGGAGAATTGTATGCTCCCAAAAGCAAAGTATGCAATCATTATTCTATCATTGTAACATAACTTGATGGATTGTTTTGTTATTTCTTATTATGTGATGAGTAAACTCTTTTCTTATCATAATTCATCCTGTGCTCCACTGTTAGAAGACGTAAGTCACTGAAATGTATAAGGTGATCAGATAGAGTGAATGTTTAATTAAATAGCACTACAGTAAGAGACCAAATGCCAAGAGATAAATGCTTTCCGAGGGAGGAGGAGTATTTTAGGAGAGGAATTAATTAGCAATGTATCATTTACTGGGCTTTTCAAAAACTTTTAAATATTCACTGTAGTTTTCATGACACTGATGGTCCCCAATACTTGCAGCTGCGGTATCACGATGATAGGTAATATGCGTAAATAGATTGCCACTGGGAAGCCAGAAGTTGGCTGTATATCACCATGATTGCATTCTATGTTTATGATAGTCCCCTGCATGCCTAAGTACATCTTCATCAATAACTTAGTGAGAAGCATATTTTGTGTTAAGTTTTTGTATTATTTCAATATGGTTCTTACTGGCAGGATGAGTCAGACTACTTTTTAATATATATATATATATATATATATATATATATATATTAGTGCCAAAATATAGGGTTTCAAAGTGCTACTTTGATCATGTCCATCCCATTCTCCTCCCTCTCACCTCCCTACAGACTCATCCCTCCCTCCTGTCTAGTCATGGTCTCCCTTCCTCAACTCCACTTAATAAAATCAACTTCTTGCGCGGGGATTTAGCTCAGTGGTTCTGCCGCCTGCCTCACAAGCATAAGGCCTGGAGTTCAATCGCTGGTACCGAAAGAAAAAAAGCCTCTTCTTTACGAACTGCCACTGACCTCCGAAATAGGAAATGTCCGGTTGGGCAATTTAGAGGTAGACTTGCAGCACTGAGGCAGTGACTGTTATCTGTCGCATGTCAAAGCCCACATGGTGCGGAGGCCAGCGTCGTGACCTGCCCCTCCTTGGTCCGGTGACACATCTTCCTGACACGTCTTCCTGTTCGCATCACTCGCATCCACCTCTCCTCCCGTTTTTACGAGGTGTCCTTCTTACGCTTCAGCGTTGCAGCTGGCTCTGACAGTATCTTACTGCAATGCAGGAGGTAGCTCTTAGACAAACTAAGTGATGGAACAAAAGTAAGCAAGACAAATGCCATGCCTGTCTTTTACATAGTGATTGTTGAGAGAAATAAGAGTCACGAAAATGTGAAAAAGCTAACTGCATTCATCGTTACAGAAAATAAAAATCCTCTCAGACTAGTCCAAAAGTAGATGCAAAAAAAAAACCCAGCCCAAAAGTAAATCGAATTGTTTGTGCTCCATTCCAAGGGTCCTTTGTGGATCTGAACCCCCAGGCCCTCCTTATTTGCTTTAGACAGGGCTCCTCCCTTCCCCATTGAAATACAAAGATCAGCTATGAAGTTTACTCCTGGCTATGAGCTGACTGTGGTCTGACGAAGCTCACATAGAACCGCCTTATCAAATAAACTTTATTAGCTTTCATCATCATTGTAGAATGAAGACACGGCATTCAAGGCCTTATCTGATGGCAGATCAGAGCGCTCAGGAGGAAGCACGTGGAGAGGAGAGGGGAGCAGAGAAGGGCTGGCGATCAGGAGAGGACAGGGCACTGCAACTTGGTGGGACCTTCCCCTGAGTGCACGGTAAACCAAATCCACTGCCCCACATGCCCACTAAGCCTAGCAAGTATGACTTGGCACCAAGAACAGCAAAGTACAGCTTCTCTTCCTCATGGTTTTTGAAATTTATTTTGGAAATCAGTCTGCTTTTGTGGGTTTTTCAAGGAGAGAGGACACGAACATCAGGTTCTCAGATTTGGAGCACCTCCTTCTGATGCATAATCCTTGGTTCTGGAGTCCTGTAATCCCAGCACCCTGGGAGGCTGAGGCAGGAGGATGTGAAGTTCGGGCACAGCCTGGGCAACTTAGTAACTTAACCAGACCCTGCCTTAATATTAAAAAATATTAATGAATGGACTGGGAATGTAGCTCAGTGCAAAGACCTAGGTTTCATCTCTAGGACCGTGGAGGTGGGGAACAGAGAAGGCCCCTGACCCTTCTCTCTTTTTCGGAACATCCTGAATATTAGTGCAAACCTTCCTTTATCACCCCCAAACTGCCAGAAAGGATATTTGTGATATTCTTTATTACCATACCATTTAAAATTTTGTGTGTGTGGTTTAACCTTTCTTATCTCAAAATCTGTTACTAGTTCAGCCCCCACTTATACAATTTGGAGGCATTATTTGGTTTTAAGTAAACAAATTTTTAAATCAGAAGCAATCATATTGTTGAATCACTTGATGGTGCTTCAACATGCCACTACAGGCCAGCAGTTGTGACAAGTAGGTGAAGCAAGGCCAGCTTCTGATCCTAGGGACTGCAGAGCCTGCACCCGAGCAATACTGCAGAGCTCCAGGTAAGACCTGACCGGCCTGAGATGCTTCACCAGTACTGGCATGTCGGCCAGATACAGGGAGAATTATCTCGCTCTGGAGATTGATTCCAGGGAACTGGGATGTGCAATTGCACGGAAGACCCAGGTAGGTTCTTTCTCCAGGCTGGGCTGTCAGAAGGCAGCTGGAGCTCTTGGGAGAGTTCACACACATGTCCTGACCCACAGGGTCTTCCTTCTCAGGACCCTCTCGTTTTGCTCCTAAATTATCTCAACTGGTTGAACAGACCCTCTCCAATTACGTGGGGAACTTCCTTGATGACAAGTCAGCAGGTGTGAAGTGAATCGATTCTGTCATAAACTTTCCAGGAAGACCCAGATCAATAATTGATAAACTATCTCCATAAAATCACACAGTCAAGAAAATCTGAAAACATCCCCTACGATAAGTGTTATCGTGATGTATATCTTAAATGTTTTGCTTCAAAAAATTGTCAAATCATCCTATTTTTAAATATTGTTTCCATTTCAAACAAAAGAAAACAAAACAAAATTGTTTTCCATCAGAAGAGGTTGCCCATTACTGAGAGATTTTCTAGGACATGACACTTGCCAGGACTGTCCTGGCCAAAACACAGAGTTGGTTCCCCTTCTGTCCCAATGGCACAAGCACTGTATGTCTTCAGACTGTGCCCTTCCTGGGCCAGCCCGAGTCCCAGGAAGTGAAGTGGAGCAGGGGCAGCTGACCAGGCTTGGGGAGGGGCTGCCAGTGTTACCTGCTCAAGGTGTCTTGGGGACACATCTACAACAACAGCCAAGATGTCAGTGAATGTGGACACCGAACGAACATGTTGGAGGTCAGAGACGCTCTGTGAAATGTTTACCAGAAAACTCTTGGGTATAGAGTTAGGGGAAAACCCACACCTGATCTAGTATATATTTATCTTTAGATGGGTTTACTACTGGAGTATTTGTGCTAGAACTGTGTACGGTGTTCTTGTCTTAGAAAGTCATTAAATCCATCATTAAAAGAAATTAAGTCTGGTGTGAGAGACAAAGGATGAAGACCAAGAGTGATACTGTGAAAACTCGGACAGCAAATGGAGTTGACAGGGAATATTGTCTAGTTGGATAACAGAGGTCTTCCGCAGTGCTTGCTCATAATGGCACAAGGATTTTCTTTGTTTCTTATCAAAGCACCTTAGGATGTGGGCTGATAACATAGCATCCAATCAGCTTAATAAAATACATTTTACAGAATACCAAAAATACGTTAAGAACACAAGATCTCCTGGTGACCTGAATACATGCAACTCAAAGACTATTTCCACTTGATAAAAGTTGAGGCGCTGGAGCTGATCATCTCATTTCTGGAGACAGACATACCACAGCTCTGCAGAATTGTCCAGAATTCCTGACATTCAGCTTTTGTGACTATAAAATAGTTTTAGTAACATTAAGTGACAGCTATGTTGTGATGTCTAGAGAGCATAACATGAATAATGAAGATGGCTATGTCTAGTTTTTCACCTTAGAACAGAAACCTGAACTTCCTTTCCACATAATTTTATTTGTCTTTGCTTTTTGTGTTTCTGTAGAGCCAAAGTCCTGCAATACCTGGAATTTTAACTGATTCAAGCGCTGATTGCATCACTGTATCGGCTGGCACTTTCATGAAGTCTGCATAATCTCAAGTCAGTTGCTAGAGAGTGTGCTTTATGCTCTGGAAAAAGTTCTTACTTTCATGACATATTCATTAAAGAAAATAAAATATAAACAAAGCTATAAGAACAATATAGGCCTAGACACACTACTATATAACTACTTACAAATATCAAATTAATAAATATTATATTTAGAACTTCATAGTATTTCAGAGCTTTTGGCAAATTTATTATGTAAAATTTTAAAGATACAAATGGAAAACTGCCAAAGTGAGTTCATTTATCAAGCCCTTGGGCATTGGAAATGACTGAACATTTGAAAGTGAAATTTGCTCTCATAGCTCTTTACCTGCTTTACCAATGAAAGTTTCCATTATTAAAACATTCATAATGGAATTAATTGTGAATTAGATTGGACTGATGATAATTTTCTTTCTTAAGGATTTTTCTGTATTCACCAGTTATGTGTGACCATCAAGAGACTCAATATATTCTCAGATATAGTTTTTGTGTAACATAATGACTTCACCCCATATTCCATGCCAAATTATTATTCAGTATCACAGCAAACTCTCAAGGCTAACAGCACTGGGCCTCAGAGCCATCCATAAAACATTTTTTGAGAATTCTCTTCATTTAGCATTAGAATGGAGACATATGGGATGCATTTGGATTCACTTTGCTTTTTGTAAAACTTCTACAACTTTGACAATTGTTGAAGGCATATATCATTCTTATAATTAAGATCTGTTTATTGTTCCCAGTTGAATGAATGATTGATACAATAATTGTATCTTGTAGAAATCAAGTGTTTTACATCATCCCAGTTTTATAATTGCATTTTATTACTTATAATACTTTGCAGAAAGTTAATATGTTTAGGCAAATATATCATTAATGAGATTAGAAATTAAATCACTTGGGATATTGTATACTATAAAGTAAATTCATGAAAAAATGCCAATAAATTAAATAAGTAATTATATAACTCCTACGAGTTCCCATTATGTGCTTGATGATGCAAATGTGAAGAAATATATGAAATATTATTTGGTCTCATTACTTTCTCAGATAGTTGGTGTAGACTGGGGAAATAGTAAGAACAATTATCAACATGATAATGTGTCTCCTAGGGTCTACATGAAATTCCTGTGAACTCTGCATGTTGTGGTAGAAAATGTGCTTTGTGAAGAAGCATGAGTCAGCTTGAGGGATGGATATTTTCTCAAGGACGGATGAAAAATTAATGCCACTTAACACAAGGGAAATTGTAAGAGTGAAAGGCAAAGATGTGATACTAAGATGGGTTGAGGTGACAGCACACCTGGTTTTCTCTTGAAGTTTTATTCTATTAGCAATAAGCATTGTAACCTGGCAAGACAGGCTTAGATTCACTTAATTTTGTAGAAAATAGGGAGGAAGTAGTTGAAGAAATACTAAAAAGTATCTTTAATTGATTAGATTATTTAGAGGACTTAGACTACAGGATGAATTAGATAGGGTGGAATTAGAAGTCCATAGAACTAGATGTAGATATAGGCTTCAGTTCATTAAAGTCCTTAAGCAGGTGCAGGCCAGATTACAATCACAAATTGAAAAGTTTATTAATTGTATATCATGAATAATATTTATAAATTGAGAAATAAAGTAAATAAAATCTGTGTATTGAAGTAGTACTCTAACGTTTAATATTCAAAAGTGTATTGACTATTGTTAAATATATTTTAAAAAGATCATTTAAAAATTTGTGCTTAGAATCTTATGTAAATGTAATATCAACTTAAACTAGAGCTAGAAATAGTTTTTTTAATAATACTACTCTCTAGTAATAGAAATCTTGCTTTTTAAGGAAATCTAAATGAAACAAATATTAAAATTATGTTAAAATGTATCTTTTATCTTTTCATGGCACCAGCCAATTTAAAATAATAATGCTCAAAGGGAAACTGAATGGGTCATGTTATATCTAAGAGGTTAGTGGAGGTAAATCAGTAACCTCAGTTAGGTTAGATTTCCTACAGGTAGTAGATATTCACTGTATTTGGTTAACATAGCTTGCTAAGTATTTATCTCTAAAAACAAAAATCATTATGGTGATTTAAAGTGTTCAGATTTTATATGTAAACTCATAATAATGTCATATGAAAATTTTAGATTACAGTACATGATCTAAACATTATTTTTATACAAAGAAGATGCTTTTAATTTTTAAAAAAAGATAAATTGTGTCTTTACATTGTTTTAAGACAACATAACATGCCATGATGTAAAAGAGCTGAAACACGTTAAGATAGTGTCATCTCCAGTGTTCCCTTCTTTGAAGGTTTTCATGTTTTCTGGACCATTAAATCCTTTTCCTCCATGGGACAGGAAGTAAACATTTTTTGCTTCCTGATGTATAGTCTGATAGAGTGTACTGTCTGGGTACTTATAATGAAAATTATTTTAACTTTTTATGAGGGATTGAACTCACATCGTTCAAAATAACAATGTTTTACCCTAAATAACAAACACATGGTTTTAGAATAATTATATGAATGTATAAACTGATGTCTCAGAAATAAGTGTTTCTTTTTACCCTTGTTTTATATTCTGTTTAATAGTAATCTATGTCCCAAAGAAAGTGACACCAAATGGCATATTTTGACATAAACTTTTTGCTAAACCAAATGGTGAAATCCAGTTAAGAATGACAATTCTTGCAAATGAATGGAAAAAATTGCCACATTCCTTATTTGAAGCTGAAATATCTTTGGAGGGAATTGGGTTTATCCTAACAAGATTTTATTACTGTCCTAATGAGAGTCCATCTGCATAATTTCCAAACATATTCAGCATTCCTCTTCACTATACTGGGCAGAGAAAAATCCTGTACATGAATAAAATAATAAACACATAAAAGAAAGACAAAAGACAAGGCATTAATTATTCTAAATTTAGATTCTGGAAGCTGTCTTATATTTCAAATGGATTTTTTTCTGTTTTTTTGTAATGAACTATCAAAAATGTTATCTGTCAGGACTCATGGAACCATATAAAAACATGCAACTTAACACTGGTCACAAACTCTCAAAGAAAAAAGACTGCGGGTGGACTAGACTCACAATACACATCATTCAAAGTATATAGCAAAGTTCTGAATAGATAATAATAAACCCTATTAATGCTAATCTCACACAAGGAAAAAAGAAATACTGGCATATAATAGTGTTTTCTTTTGTGACCAGTGAGCTGTCTCCGGTTTATGTTATCCTTATATTTCTGCAAATGGTCAATTTTATCTTTCTATTTTAGTTTTAGTAAAATTTTTACCAGTACATAAATGAAATCTAAGACGTGTTTATGGGATAATATGGGTTATGGATAACTTTCACAGCCTACTGATATTTATTTCCCTGGAATTTTTTTTAAATTAATATTTGAAGAATTGAGTTAAACCTACTCATTGGAAATAGAATATTAAGTTGACCTCATAACTTTTTAGGGACCACTTTTTTTGCTTTGAAATTTAAGATGGAAAATAGTAGAGCATCTTTGTATGCTGATGGAAAAGATCCTAAGTACTTACTGACATCAGTCTTGAAGATATCTCCCTTCTCTCCTGAAAACAGTGTGTGTTTTATGTGTGTTCCACATACTTGATCTTGTTTAAAAGCTGATGCTAGAAGATACTGACGCAGCATAATCTGCACTGTACATTGTACTGTACATTTGCTTGTGTCTTGTTTACATGGCTTTGTTTTGTTTTGCTCATAATTTACCTTTTTTTTTAGCTTGTAAACATCTAGGAGAGAGACCATTCATTTACATAAAAAATAACATTTGTAGGCAGCAGTCAGATGTATCTTTATATATTCAAGATTATTTTGATACCCAGCCATGGGGAACTAGATACAATATAAAAGAACTCAGGTCAGTTGAAGCACCAAGCATAAGGGCATTATGGGTGGATCTGTACACCATCAATATTGTTCAAAACCATTCAAAACCATAAACATCAAGAGCCAGAAAGGAATGACTTAAACACCAGGGAAAGAAAAAGAGATTTAAATAATCCCATTTTTCTTCTGCATAATATTGCTTACAGTAGACAAAACCGAAATGAACGTTGTAGTGACTTCAGTATAAAACATCTTTTATGGAAATTGTTTTCCCTTCTACTCTGTGGAAACATCAAATTCCAAATAAAACTGAAAGTGTAAATAAGGATCAAAATGTATAATAGATAATGTAAAATAGGAAGAAAAGGACCAAAGGGGAAGGAGAAGTGGGAGAGGTAGGGGAAGGGAGAGAAGAATGGAATGAGAAAATGCAAAAATGGAAACAAAGACTATAAATCAGGAGGGGTGGAGGGATTGAAAGGAGAGCAGGACACGGGGGAAAATAAGAATCAAGGTATATTATGTAAAGGTACAAATCTCCAATGATGAATGTCACTATAATGTATACCTAAAATGTACCAATAAAATTTTTTAAAAACACACACACACAAAAAAAAATTCCAAATAAAAACTAAATGTGGGAGTGAACATTTGTTGAAGCCTAAGGACAGTAAACTCTGAGTTTTCAATCTCAGAGAAGAGAAATCCAATCATATTCCCACATGTAAAGGCTGAAGCTTATCAATAACAACTATAGACCCTTAATAGTAAGAGTCTATAATTATATGAAGAGAACCTAAAAGAAAATATTAAAACAAAATAGGAGATAAAGGGAAAAAATCAGAAAATAGACTCTGAATTTTGGTCATAAGTATATGAGAAAAAGATTTGACTAAAAATACTATTTAAATGGATCGCTGAGGAGACTCATGTGGATTACCATTTTCATTGCAATGTTGGCCACCACAAAACAGTTGTGCTGTGTCTAAATGATAAAGGAATCATAGTACTGATCTGAAAAGTACATTACAATAATCTATTCATATTACATATTAAAATACTGAGCTTACCATTGCTAATATAAATTAAATACTCATAATAATTTTTATACAACAATATAGATAATGTATAAAATATTCATCCCTCGAAGGCAGACATGAATGGTTAGTTCCACCATGTATTTTTGCAGATAAGCAGCTAGAAGGAATACTCTCATAAGATGTACTACTTTATCTACCCCTCATTAGGCATTGTCAATTTTTATTTTGTCCTAACAATGCCATCCAGGCTATATATAAATATTTTTGCCTACTTCTTTGAAGTTATCTTGCCTACTTCCTCTTTGTGGAAATTTATCAACATTCTATAAAGCTTCTGCTGTCCCTGTACTCTAGTTTTGGCTTCAGAGTTGGGTATCAGTTTTTTATGAGCCAGGAAGTATGAATTCATATATGTAGGCTTTGCTTACATTCATTTTATCTTAGTTGTCAGAGTCCTGGCAAAATGCCAGCATTGCTAAACATTTAGCATAATTACTTCCTTTTGGTTTTAAGGAACTGAATATTAAATGCAACTAGAAGGCAATACTTCTGTCCCTAAGGTGTAACATTCTAGGATCAGAAAAATCATGTCAGTGCAATGAGATGAGACTTCTTACTTGCCTCTGTGCTCTTACCTGGAGTAAAACATCAACAATTGTGCTTATTATATTCTGTCCATTGATTTCTAAGATCTTGGGCAATCCAGCTGGAGTTTCATTTGGACAATCTTCCTCTATGCTACCCTTTTTCTAGTTCCATGAAAGTACTGTGAAATTCATTCTGAAATAGCTGCCAAGACACTAACCTGGTGAACTCATATCTGCATGCCAAAGTTCGTAATTATGTAATATTTCTGAAACTATGCTTCACCAAACATTTACATTTCTGGGTTTCATTATAAGAATATTTCTTTAAATTTGGCTCTGACTTTAAGTTCATTCTTCAGTATCCAGGCTTACTGAGTTCTTTTAGAAAAAGTCAGATGACATAATGAAAATTAAAAGTCGAAGACATGTACTAATCTGGCTTGATTCCGCAGGATCATCAGTGCTTTCTGCCTTCTAGTTCAGGGTAACAAGCAGCCGCGTCCATGCGAGTCTGCACCCAGGACCCAGGATCTGTGCTATTAGGACCCCTGTCCTCTGCAGTGAGGTTGAAAGCAAGGACTCCCAGGGGCATGCTCAGTAGATTGTGAGCTCTGCAGCAACTGAAAAGGCTTTCCTTAATACTTAAAGGTTTTTGATAGTCTTCACCTTACCCTCATTGGATTTGCTTTAGATATCTGGGAGCAAGTGAAAATTATATGGTCATTATTAAACAATTATAGAAAATATATGACTGGATACAAACCAAAATTTTACTTTTAATTTGGTAATTAAAATATTTGGAAAAATTATTTTTAAGTGCCTATTAAATTTCAGTTAAAACTTAGCACCTAAATCTTGGCTTCTAATGCCATTTTTCAATAAAAGAACCAGAACTCTATTGAGAAATACCTCAACGAAATGCTGGGCAGGAGTTACACAAGATGAGTCTGAGAGACATTTTAGTCCCAGGAATTAAGAAAATGGTCACAAAAATAGTATTTAAAAACTTAGGGCCGGGGATTTAGCTCAGTGGTTCCACTACCTGCCTGGTAAGCACAAGGACCTGAGTTCGATCCCTGCTACCAAAAACAAACAAACAAACTTATAATGATGAAGACGGATGCAAGAGCCAACCGAAGAACTTCCAATGACCAGATTTGGACATTTGGAGGCAGAAGACAAACTACTGTTGGAACCTAGTAGTCCAATGCATAAGTAAATATCCATATCAGTGTAAATGAATAAGTAAAGGCCATCAAAGAACAGGAAAGTCTAAAAAACATCACAAGCTCATGACTAGTAAATATCTTGTAGGATTCTGGGACCAAATATGAGAGGGTAAGGACAAATTGAGGAAATCTAAACAAAGTGTGGACTTTAGTTAAGAACCACTCAATACTGGCTTACTAATTGTGCCAAGTGTACCATACTAATTTTGTGAATCAGCTTTCTGTTACCATAACAAAATATCTGAGATAATCAACTTACAAAATGGAAAAGGCCCACAGTTTTGGCCCACAGTTTTGCAGATTTCCTTCCACAATAGGTTGCACTGTTGCTTGGGCCTGTGGCAAGGCAGCCCATCATGGTGGAGAGCACGTAGTGGAGGGAACTGCTCACTGCATGGCAGAAAGGAAGCAAGGAGAGAAGGGGGAGCAGAATCCTGCAGGCCTGCTTGAGGGCAGACCCCTATTGACTTTGACCTCCCGCTATGCCCACCTCTTCAAGATTTCCACCACTTCCCACTAGCACCAAACTGAGTCTCCGCCTGTTCAAACAAGGCCCATTTGGGGGGACCTTTCAGATCCAGGTTACAGCACTAACGTTAAACATTAATAATAGATGAGAAATTGAGCATGGAGTATGAGTGAACTCTGTAGAACTTTCACATTAATGCTACAAATATAAAAAGGGGTCTATAATTTAAATGTTTGTTAAAAATACTTTTGGGTGACCAGTACATGCATATTTAAATGTTTCCATAATGTATACTATTATAAAGTATCAAAAGTTATGCACATTATGTTTATTTTCTTTTAGGAGAAGGAATTGAGAACCTCAAAATAATTCATTTATGTTCAACATTTTATTTATTGATCCACGTATGCTTTTCTTGTTTAAAATAGCATAATTTTTATAACAAGTTTAATAATTAAACTATAAATTAAATGAATAGTTTTTTTCAGCAGGGACCAGATGTGTGTTATCAGATAACTCCTTGGATTTTTAACAATAGTCTAGGTACAATTGGGAATCTTAGTAGGATTAGTAGTACTTGCACTAAATGATCCCAGAGTAGGTTTTTTGTTTATTAAAAAGATATTTCTTAAAATCAGAAAACTATGCACAAGGGTATTTCCAAACTTTTTATTTCATACAGAGAGTATACAATTAAAAGTTGCCTTCAAAAATGGAAGACTTAAAACTAAGTTAAGTATTTTTTGCTTAAAAGTCAACCATTACTTAATGACTTGTATGGTATTTATGTCAAATAAATGAATATATATTTGCATGATACTTACAAGCCCAAGTATCATGCTCTTTCTAATAGCATTGTTACAAATTTTAGCTGTTAAGAGAAATTAGAGATTGACCATTCCGATTACTTTATTACCTGGATAAAAGAGTTTAGGGCAACAGAAGCTGACTAATTAGGATGGACAGTGAGTTCCTCAGTCTTTGTGGATTCATACTTCATTGCTCCATCCTGTTCACCTCACAGACCCAGTACGGAGCAGTTAGCCAGCCGGGAGGACAACTCCATGGAAGATGCTAACTAGACTACTACATCCCCAACATCAGCGACTATCATACACTGACTTGAACCCATATCGCTCCAAGAATTATCTGCACTCTAAATTTCTAATGTTAATTTTTTGTACATGTATTACTAATATGGCCAAAATATCTGCTCCTTATATTTCATGATTGATTCCCACTCAATCAAAGGGAGTCTTTAGCATCAGGAATTTGATTTTAGAATAGCTGTGAAATTTTCAAAACAATCTCACTCTATTGGGACATATTGCACACTCCTTTGGAAGCATCCTTTAGGATGTGGATAGTTCTTGTTTAATGCATTCATTTCCTGTCAGATTCTTTGCCTTTTATTCCCTCCTGGAAATACTTGTTCCATTTTTTTTCCTATTCAATAGTGAGTCCAAAAATGACTAGAAAAAGAAAGAGCTGGAGTATAAAATGTACATAGTTGGGATTTTAGAAAGCATGGGGGTCTCAGGCATAACTTATTACAAATTACGTATTTACAGAATGAAGGCTAGAATGTCAGAGAGATTGTGTGGCTTTCCAGATTCATAAAACTGCAAGGTTTAACAGGGTTTCAACTCCTGGTCCAGGCTGGGGATTTAGCTCAATGGTTTCACTGCCTGCTTCACAAGCGCAAGGTCCCAAGTTCGATCCCCGGTACAAAAACAAATGAACAAACAAAAAATCCCTGAGTTTTCAACTCCTGATCCAGTGCTTTTCCTAACATTTGCATTATTTCTGGGTAATTTATAAAAAGCATTAACCCCCCCTCCCAGAAGCAGAAACACACACACACACACACACAAATATCACACAGCAACAGCTGTGATCCGCTCTTCCATGCCATTACTGGAAATAATATACACAGATGCCCATGTTAAATTTATAGTCACCTACTTTAATTACTAGACTAGAAATTCATAATGCATTCTTGAAATGGCTGCCACATTTGTGTAGGAGCTGTTTTTGTATGTGATTTGAAATACATTATTCTTATACTAAACATCTATAGTTGACAGAATTCTTTTCACAAAATACCAAGTCCCAGTGATGACGTTTCCCTGATAGCCACTTTCCAAATTGGCTTCAGTCATTTCAAGGGAAATTAATACACAATTCTCTTCACTCCACACACATTTAGGGAGATTTCTTAAAATTGTATCTTTCTCCAAACTACTGCATCTAAGTAAAATAATTAAATCCGATCTTTAATGCTGTCCAACATTATTTAAAGCTAGAAGACTTAGGAGAAAATGCATTTAATGAGCTTTTTTTCCTCTTGTGTGTATATGTAGTGTACGTGCCTATGTAATGTATGCTTGTGTGTGTGCGCGCTCTAACAAATAATGAAAGGTAAAGCAGAATAAAGACACTTCATCTTTAGAGTAAAGGATAGCAAATTTATGAAATATTGAGAAGACATATAAGAGCTCTGAATTTTCCTCTTAATTCTTACAACAGCGTGTGGAGACAGGCCAAAAGCTCGTGTGGAGGGAGCGTTCCACTTGGCTACAAAGCACCACGAAAACAAAATTAATCTTACTCAGACAATCTGACTCAGGCGTTCCACTCTGCTCTTACTGTTATCCTAGTGTAAGAAAGTCATATTTCTTTTTCTTTAAAGAATGTTTTCTAATAACAAGTGGACGTCACAAAGTGAGTTAGTTAAGACTCTTGGCATCTCCTGCCTCATACTGCCCTTAGGACGTTGTTTCCCCAAAATCTCACCTGAACAGTGCATCACTTTTGACTTGGCTCTTCCCCTTGCCAATGTGGTGAAATGTATTGCTGTCCTTTTTACATACACATTGGCAAATGGAGCCCCATGTTCCCTTGCTAATGTCATACCCTGAGGATTCAGAAAATACACTGAAGTTTGGCACAAATATTCTCTCTATCTGTACCGTACTTGGGGTCTTTCTAGTAGTTATGGAGGAAAAAAGGGTCTGGCTTTGAGTATCTGATCCCTGAGTGGCTCATAGATTCATAGAAGCCATGGAAGAAAAAGTCCCATCAGCTTATGTCTTCATGGCTAACACACACACACACACACACACACACACACACAAACACACTTCTGAAGTATCATTATTGGTGTTTCCTAGAGATGCAAACTCAATTAGAAATCAGATGAATTATAACAAAGAGTACTTGATTTGGGGCTGACTTATGTCTGTCAAATATCAGAAACTCCATATGTAATAACAAATTTCCAGTTTTGTTTCTTGTAAAGGGCTATATAGCACTCTGCAAACAGACAGACCTCTTATCTAGTCTTGAATATGCTACAGATAGTGATCCAATCTTGGGCAAAACTTCTGACTTCTTGGGAGACCCACTTATTACTTTCTGAGAGAAGCAACAGCATTGTTGTGATTGTTAAATAAGACAAGGCACACACAAGGCTGCTCCAGCAATGGCTTATGATTAAATGCCAGCAAATAAGTGATGGCTGTTCTCTTGAGAAATAACTTTGGTAACATAGTGACATTTCTGAAAGGGCATTCTGTCAATGGTGGGGCAGAATGACACTCTGATACTGACACACTGTATGTGGACAAGCCTTCACTTCCAGGTGCTTCGTGGTACCTACAACGTGACAGGCTCCTGTTACCATTTGAGTGAAATGGAATTAATTTTAACAGTTTTACATAGTTTCTTAGCTTTTGCAGTTTCAAGAAGAACGGATTTCTTTTTCATTTGTAGGGTGAATCAAAGTTAGATTTAATGCAAAAGACATTTAAGTGGGATTTAACGCAAAAGCTTCACATGAACTTCTCCACAGAAGAAAACTTGAGTGAAAAAAAGAGGAATAAGTCCAAGATCAGGGTATGGAGGAGCAGGAGCTGTCTTCTGAAGGGTCCTCCAGATTGTTAGATGCTGGGATCATTAATCACGATACATCAGATCAGATGGACTGGACTAAGTAAAAATGCCTAGCAGATTACTAAAGCTCACTCCGTGCGTGTCTGTAGGGCATTTCAAGGGATGACTGCACCTAAGGCAGCAGACTGAGGGAGGAAGACCCACCCTGATGGGTGGCGCCAGCCAGTAGGCTTGCAGCCTGGATGGGTAAAAGGGAAAAGAGAGTGAAGTCCCACATGCATTGAAGGGCTCCACTCTGCTCCAGCAGCGTGCCTCTAGCCCCTATCACCTGTGGACATCAGGCTCCAGTCTTCTCCACCTCCCAGGGCAGACTCAGCTCTCGGGGAGTGCCAGGCTCTAGGTAGGACTTGGCTGCATCTCCTTGTTCTGCTTTCTTGGGCTCAATAGCCCAGTGAATCCTTGGCACAGTTACACATGTCTTCGCTATAGATTCTCTTCCTCTAGAGAAGCCAAACCAGTGCAGATTTGCGGCACTTGTGTGAAAATGAGCCATGCATTTTAAACATGTGAAATATTTCCACTGTCCTTAAATTTAGATCCGACCACTTGTTCTCATTTAAGTCATGACTCTGTACTTAGATTTTCTTCGTAGTGACAAGATGACACAGAACACATGATCATTTTAATCAGATGATGTCCAATATAATATTCTAAAAGAATTTATAGTAATGTTTGATTCACACTAGTGAATTCCCTCTAATTCACTCAGTGCCTGGGTGCATATTCATGCATTCAGTAACTGACTACATGGCTGAACTCTAGTACATATGTTCTGTGGGAGGACACAGGTAAATTGTACTTGAGGTAAATACTATGTTAGAGTTGTAAAGCAGATTCCAGTGGTGCTCGCCTGTAATCCCAGCACTTGGGAAGCTGAGGCAGGAGGATCTCCACTAATTCACGGCCAGCCTGGGCTACGTAGTGGGTTCAAGGCCAGCCTAGACTACATAGTAAGATCCTGTCTCAAAAAACAAAAACAAACCAAAACACAAAGTTAGAGTTGTATAAAATCAGGAATACTAATCAATGAATGTGATCATTATGTAAATCTAAATTGTACCAATAAGATTAAAAACTATTAAAATAAAGAAATTACAGGGGAAAATAAAAAATGTTACAGACTTATGTAGATATAATTACTTTTTGTGAAATAGAAAAGAAATTTTAAAAATGTTGAGAATACAATGATTTTACTTAAAGAAAAGAAATTATTTTCTTTTCATGTACAATATGAACCTTAAAACCACACGGTTAAGGTTTTAAAGAATAAGATTAAGAAATAGTTCTCAGTAGATTTTTGTAACACTCAAATTCAAACTTGTTTTGCCCCAAATCAGTATTTGGTGACAGAAGAATATAGGCCGAGAACAGGAGCCATCCTTGGCAAGCTCCTGAGCTGGTCACCCCAGTTCGGTCCTCAGGGTGGAGAGTCTAGGAGAGACTTACTCTCCTGACACTTTCATTGTTTCCATGCCCTCAACTTGACTCTGGAATTGGTTTCTGCTCACGAGTTTTCTATGGCTGAAAAGTGAATCAACAAGCAAACAAGTGCATTAATTAGAATTAAGAAATGTGAAGACAATACTTATCATTTCAAAATAAGGTACACTGCTCTCCCCTGGAGATGAGCCCAGTGATTTAATTTTCAAATTTAATCTTCACCTCAATTTTTTTGAAAACTTAATGTCAACTTAAAATATAAATCCTTAAGAAAAACCCTGTAACCCCCAGGAAAGAAATCACAGGCACTAAGACTCATCAGAGCACAGGCACTGGGGGTGGGCCTGGAGCAGTTCCCAGGAACTTCCGGCCTGGCCCCTGGGCTTCGGACACAAAAACTGCTGGATTTCCTTCAGGCGCACTCACCTGCACCCCATGACTCAACAGAGTGCGGTGGATTTCTTACAAATCACTAATTGTTACCTCCGTGCACAGCTGACTTTGGTCTTCAAAGTCATGTTTTGCTAACCTTCAAACATAATGTTTTATTACTTTAAGCTGAGCTTACCTTAAAGAGAAATGAAATGGAATTATGAAGTGGAAAATCCGTAAAATGATCAAAGCTGTGTGTATTTTTGTGTGAGTGGGTGTGACATGGGCGACGTAGGTATTTCAAAGTGTAAGAAGTTTATGTTAACATAAAATGATACTTAGAAATTATATTTCCAAGTATTTGGGAATTCCTTAAGTGAGAAAAATACCTTGACAGAAAGAATTTCCCAAAACCACTGAGAAGGATAAATATTTCTACTGAATCCAGGACATGGCATTATACTAAAGGGAGGTACTTCTGAACCAGAATTTTGTTTCATTTTTATGGCTTAAATCCATAGAAAATATTTGAAAACAAATATCCATCCTGCAGCTAACGGACTTTTCTGGTGAGTCAGCGGGCTCTGGCCTTGGGTAGAGCTCTAATCTATACAGTTGCTCAGTTTAAAAGTCGCAAAATGTTTTCTTAGCAACATGACAACCAGAGTGTACGGAGCGCTTATATACTGCATGCCTTATCCTTTCATAAAAACGCCACTGCATCACTTTATTATTTGCCTTTGCGCCATGTTGAGTTTATATAACTTTTATTCTTTATTATAAATGTTTTTAGGTCAAAATTCATTAAATGTGAAAAAGACCCAGAAGTGATAAAGGGATGCTCACTTCACAGTCTAGACATAGTTTTTCATTTTTTTACGCAAGAACGGTAGTTTTTATTATTCATATATTACAGTTTTTGATTTATATGTAACTAATTTTAATAAAAAGATATTTATACAATTATAATTTTCATATATTTATAGACATTTATTTAGTAAATGAAAAATCATTTCATAGTGTAATCAGAAAAATCATCAGAATTTAAAATTTTTAACATCACAGGCTTTTCTCATAGCTCTTCTACACTTCTGAATTATTTCACAAAACTTAGTTAATCCCACTTAAAGAACATTAGCCTATCTAACATTCATCTTCCCAGATCATTCCATGTAATATACATTTCTTCTGTGAAACTGTTTTCTGTTTTGCTGTTTGCATCTTTATCCTCCAGAGGTAAAAATTTGACTATTTCTTCACTTGTTTTATGCATGTACATGTGCAAAATCAGATAGCATAAATAGCTGTGAAAAGCATATTACTTGTGTTGCCAAATTATTTTCATGTAAACTTGAACAATTTTAACAGTGGCAAAGAAAAGTAATAAGTCATTTTTCATAGGAAGAGTGAATTGGGATTTTTTTCTAGGTGAATTGACTTTTGTGATCACCTTAATTCTTTTAGGGTCCAAAGAAGAGAAAAGACATAAACTTATGTGAATATTTAAGTTTAAAAAGAAAATACACTAAAAAATTGATTGGGAGCTGAGTGTTGCATTCTGTATGTGTCCTCAAGGTAATGGATTGGAGCAGGTGTCAAGATTTTCAATGCCATATAACAAAATGTCAGAAGCTTTTGGCTCTGGTGGACAGTGCAAATGTGGAGGGGGCAGGAGGAAAAGTGAGGATGCACAGGGCATGAGGAAAGTGAGTGTGTCATCCACGTGGGTGTTGAGGTCACTGACAGCACCCTGAAATGTATCACATACCTGCACGCAAAGGCCATGTTCACACGTTGTCCACCAGAGGCTCTTTGTAGGCAGGAGACCCACACATTCGAAAGAATATTTAAATTATTTAAAGAAATTGAAAACGCAATCATAGACATCCTTGAAGTTCCATGCAAGAAAATATGAGGTGGCAATGAGTCTTTAGGAGCCAAGGGGATGTTTCAGAGATGTTCTTCCAGTCGGAGGGATGGAGGAAAGAATGCGGAGTCACTGTCTTCCCGGGGATTGAACAGAAACTTCTAAGGCAGAACTGAGCTCTTCCTTGTCCCTCAGCAAAAGGTGCACGTATGACCACGCTGTCGTGCTGTAGAGAGCTGCAGGGGCATGCGTGGGCCCTTACACTCACTGCATGGTAGTTTGTGATTGTACTGAATGTAGGGAGAAGTTTTAAACAAGGTTACATTTAAACTTCAGAAAGATTACTGTTGTACTGATTTTGGATGGATTAGAGGTTTACAACAAGGCAAGAAGACAATTTAAAAGGATTTTATAGAAAGGTAAGCATGAAATGGTAAGCATGTGAATTAAGGCAAATTCAAGAAATATGGAGAAAGGAGAGATTGCACACATCTTAAGGAGGCCAGACTGAACTAAGCATGATTAAAGATAATTCTCAGAGTTTTGGTGGGGAACAGAGATTCCAAGAGGAGTTTGTAGTTCTCAAATAAGAAATGGAAGAGAAAGATAAAAATTGGGGTGTGAATGGAGAATTCTGTTTCTAAAATATGGAAGTTGAGATTGAAGAATCTATAAATTATTTAGGTGGAGCTTTCTAGTGGAAAAAAGGAACACAAGTCTAGAGTTGGGAAGACATTGGGATTATCAGTTAAAGCTGTGCCCTCTGATAATTTATCTTCCACATCTTCCTGTTCCTTGTTCCTCTCCAGCCAGGAGAGGAGGAACTCATGCTGGTGAGCTTTTTCAGTTACGACATTTTTCCATGTCCTTCTTTTGCATGTTTTGGTGATTTTCTAGGATTTGGTATTTATTCATCTTCTGTTCTTTAACCTCCGTGCTTATACTTGGGGTTGTCACACTTTTATTCCCAGCCATTACACTCAACCCAGGCCATGCTGTTGACTCAATTCAGCTCCATATCTGCCTTTTTATCAAGAAACCAGTAATTATACCCAGTGACACACACTGACTCTGCACTCCTGATGTAAATTTCAGCCTGGAAATAGAACATGTCAGCAAGAAATAAAAGAATAACAGTATTTTGTTTTCAGCATAAACAATTTTAAAACAATAAAAATTTAAAATAATTAAATATATATAATTATATTAGATGATATATAAAATAATTAAATATCAATATAAAATTTAAAAATAATTTTAAAATAATTAAAAACAAATATTTAAATTTGGACAATTCAACAAACATTTCTTGAAGGTTTTCTGTGTTGTAGGTACAATGCTGGACAGGAATAAAATGGATATCACTGGCTCTCAAGCAGTATTCAGTTTAATCTAAGTAGTGTGCAAATAAACTACTAAAGTGAAACTTAGGTGTATCAATACAAAAAAATAAAAAGAAAAAAGAAAGAAATACATAAAGCATCCATGTTTAGTGAAAGAGACACACTAATCAACTCTACCCATGCAGAGAATTCCCTTCAAAGTTGAATCAATTCACTAGACTCTTATTTTTTCTAATAATTTTACTTACAAATTTTAAAAGTTATAGAAAGTGCCATATTTCTTAGCAGTGCTCCTTAAGTTTTTGTCACATATCATTGGCAAATAACTGAAAAGTGAAACTATGTTATCTTCAGAACATTCATCTTTGTAATTTTCCTTAGTTCATACACAAAAAAAGAATTACTGAAACATATTTGTTAGTTTTTTTAAATGCCAGGTTAGATTTGTTAAAGTTCTCTTGCTTCACTAAAAGGCTACTGACAACATACATTAGAACCATATGGCATTTCTCTCATCTGAAGGATAATGGTTCACTTGGGATTTTATTATAATTTTTTTAAATGGTTACAGAGCAAATGATTTCTCAGAACCACACCTAACTATGATATAATACAATGAGATTTAAGGAGAAAGCAGCCAAATTTTTCATAATAAATACTTGAGACAAGAGATAGAAACTTTTCATTCCAAAGAAGAATTGTATTTCATTTTTCACATATAAACATACTCTCCCTTTGAAATCTAAAGGTAACTTCAAAAGTCAGTATAATTTATTGCAAATGAATAAGTAACTCTAGATAGTTTTTAAAAACACATATGTACATAATATTTTTTAAATACTCTTCTCTGGTTTCATGCAACTCCCCCTTAAATAACTTGAGTTTTAGATCTATATGAACTATCAGTTTCATTATTTAGATTGGATGTGCTGCATCTTTAATTTCATTCTTAGTGCAATTGTCTGCTTAGCTGGAGAATCACCATTTGTTATGAATTTGATTAGAATAAAATCAAAGCACAATACCATATTTTATGATACACATCAGTGGTATCATATTTCAAATTTAACTCTACATGTTTTCCTTCCAAGGAAAGCAATTATAACTATTATTCATTGTTGGTTTTAGTGTTAAACTATTTGATTTTAAATTTGCACTCAGAATATGTAATAAGAATATTTTAATGTTTCTGACACAACTCTAGTAAATACTGGTAAAAAAAATTCCAGAAGAATTCCAAGTATTTTTATCCTACATATAGTAATTATTTCAAAAAAAGTCTTGTATTAAGATTTTCAAGCATCTATTCAACTTATATGTAACATAAATAAATGAATAAGTTTAGTCTTACATTCTCAAAATCAATTTCTAAGAAGTATAATAGTGTATTAGGCTAATTACCTTTTCCAGAAACAAGAATTCCTTTTGCCTTCAAATTTGCAGTAGAGCTCTTCCCTCATTCGTTCACGCCATTTAATTAGCTCCACTCATTGTTCACAGGGTCCTGGCTGGAGAGAGATGGGCCCGGGCTCTGGCGATTGATTATATGGCTGTGTGAACAGATAACATGATACTGACAGACTTCATGCTGATCATCTTTCCTTAGCATTTCAGACAGGCAGACAGTAACGTAGTTTAGATGAATAAAATTTAGGGAGGGAGAGGACCCTACTAACCTTGCAAAGAACACAGACAATGCGGAAAAGACACTGCCACACCCACTTTGTAATATTATAATTACAACTTAAAATAATGATTATTATTAGCTACTATAACTCCCAAGACTCCTACATCTAGCTGTGCATGCATCTGTCACTAGGGCATTTTGTGCATCTTCCCATTTAATTCCCTCTGCTGAAACTGCCTTATCAATTAATATACTGTAAGACCTCCTAGGACACGAAACCTGCCTTTCCTCAGTATAGTCGGGTATAAAGTAGCTGGCACTGATCTAGTACTTAGTAAATCTCTGAGTAGAAAAGAGAGAAGAAAAGGAGGCAGGCAGACTACTCGGTTATTTGGTCATTTGTTAAATACTGCTACCCAATCCACCGTTTATTTAATTCTGATTTTCTGTAATCTTCTGGCTGCAGATCCAACAGCCTTGCTCCTCACGCTTAAGACCAGTGTTTCAAAATTCAACTTATGTATTTTTTAGATTTTTAAAATGTTGTAGATGCTAAATATTATAGGGTGGCTCCATATAAGGAGATAAGAAGCACTTTAATGAAAACAGCAAAACAAAGAAATGCATTGATATTTGTACTAAGATGTAGAAGATTTGAAATGTCCTCATCTTAGAACAAATCAATTTCTCTTTCTGTCCTTTCAGTTTCAGGCATATTCGTTAGGCTTCAGCAGGGTATTAGTTATATATATTATATATATATAATCCTCTCTGTCTCTCTTTTTCCCCCAGGTAGACGGAGAATGGCACCTGCAGAGTCAGGGTGGAGGCCTGCAGAAGGCCCTCTGTGTGCTGCAGATCTGGGAGGTCCAGTCAAAAGCCAGAGGCCGGCAGCTCAGTGCAGAGCCTAGAGAGTCCATGTGGGAAGCTCTGGGGTCTGCTTTGGAAGCTTGAAGCCCTGAAAGAGCTGGGGCGGAACCTCCAAAGGAGAGGGGGAGACCAGAGTCCTCCTCCAAAGAAGCAAAAGGGAAGATGTCCTTCCTCTCTCCCTTCTTATTCCTCCAGGCTCCACGTCTGTTGGCTGGTACCACTCACTCACCCCCGGATGGGGCTCCCTTGGTGTCAGCCTTCGTCTAGGTGATCCAGGGACTCATCCACTAATCCACTAGGCCTTTCCTGATCCATTCAGGTTGACACCATCATAATGACAGCCAGCTTTCTGTTACTAAAACACATAGCTAAATCAGTGCACAAAGAGGAAAGGCTTATGTTGGCTCACTGTTTGGGAGGTTCCTGTCCATGACCAGGTGGACATGTTGCTTTTAAGCCTCCAATGGAGGTCAGCACAGCAAGGCAAGAGTGAGGGCAGGGAAGACTGTTACCCCATGGTGAGGATACAGGAAAGACAGAGAAAGGAACCAGGGTCCCGAGACTGCCTCCATGTCCCCAAGCCTACCACCCTACCGCTAGGTCCCACGAACTCCCAGTGGCGTCCAGTGGGGACCACGCCTCTAAGACACACACACGAGCTTTGGGGGACACTGCAGTTCCAGAGTATAGGATAGGATCTCTCTCTCTCTCTCTCTCTCTCTCTCTCTCTCTCTCTCTCTCTCTCCTTCCTTTCCTCTCCCCCCTTCCTTCATTCTTTCCTCTTTTGTTTTTATTTTTTCTTTCGTTCTCTTCTTCTCTACCTTCTTCCTCTTCTACTCTCTTCGTCTGTCTCCTTTCTCACTTCTACCTACCTGTTTTTTCTAACAAATAATTTAGCCATTTCAATTTTTGCTACCAATGTGATACACTAGAAGATAATTTTCATTTTTTTTTTTTTACATTGGAAGCAAAGATTACATACTTGTCACATTAGGGTGGGTAAGAAATCGCAAGCCAAGAATTTCACTTGGATTGGATGAAAAACATCAAGGAAGGAATCTATCAAAAGAAAATTGTGCCTGGAGATGAGAACTTTTGCAAATATAAGTTTTCAAATATAAAATCATATTATTGATATTTAACAACTGCGACTATTTAAGTGTGCTACACTTAATTCTTCATGAGGAATGAAGCAGAGGCTGGACGCATTCACTATTACTCAGAAAATGAAGCATGGGGCTGGAGGTGTAGCTCAGCAGGTGAGCACATATTAGCATGCTCAGGGCTCTGGGTTTAATTCCCAGCACCACACTAAACGTGTATGAAATTGATAACCCCACTTCTCCTTGCCTGGGGGTAAAAGTGATGCTTCCAACATATCACTCAGATCCAAATGCCTCTAATTTAGTAAGTGCACTTCATCTGCTGGTTTTCTCTCAGGAAATGCTTCAGCGGGGTTCCATGTCTTCTCACACCCTCTGGAGCTGGACTGGCTTTCCCTCCCTCTGTCCTTCTTTCCGGCCTAATGTCCCCATGGCCACTCACAGCAGGCCACACTCCCCAGACCCCAGGGCAGCCAACAGGGACCTTGTGTCCACTGGGACCCTGTCCTCCCTACTGTGCGGCTTCTCCCAGTGACTGGCAGCACCACATACCTCCACCACCACCCTTGTCTGGCTGTTCCTCAGTAGAGTTGTTTGGACCCATTGTTCTTTAAGAATATGTCATTATTGTTGCTTTTTTACAATTTAAAAAATTTTCATATAAATGTTTCCTTTCAAAAAGTGACAAAGGTGGTATGTACAGTGAAAGAGAAAATATTTCTCTACTGTACCTCAGATTCTTGTCATGTGCAGCACAGCAGGCATAATTCCTTCTTTTCTACTGGAGATTTTCCAAAGGGAGCTCATTGCTACTTTATGTTCCTCACCTCACTGGGGCACTGACTGAAATTTTGCTTTTTGATGACACTCACCCCTAGCTACCATGAACATGGTGTCTCCTATTTGAAAACTGAATTGTTTTTCAGGAAGATCCAAACATCCATTTTTTATATCTAAATTCATTCTAAGGTACATCATAGCTTCAATTTTGACGGGACAGAATTCCCACTATAACACTGTCACACTTAATAGAGGAAAGGTTGCAGAGGCCCTAGGTGGAGAGTTTTGAATGACTTGAGGAGCTCCTATTATTTTATTCTTTGCCCTGGAGAATCAGCTATAATTCCATTGAAAAAATTTCTCCATCTTCCACCCCATGAAGAATCATTCTTTTAAATGTTTAACTGGTGTTGATGGAAGTGTGATCTGTTGAAATTTCTAAAAGACTAAAAATAGTTAATTGGCTGTTGAGTGACCTCTATGCTATTTTGCCCAAAATTACAAATTATTAGCTTGGAACTTAAAATTTCCAGTTTCTCCCATCAACATTATCCATATTGTTCTACCAAGATACATTTTTTTTTGCATTTATAGCTTTCATTTTAATCTAAGAGTCAATACTGGCAATTCCAAAAGTTATTTTGAAGTCTTTAGTGATCAAATTCAACAAGACTTATTTTTTTTCTGGTGTCATCATAAAATATGTTTGTGATTTTGGTTATAATTGAAAGTAAACAGATGTCAGCATCACTATTTGTCTTTTAAACTAGGATACCAAATATATGATGAAAGTGTATTTTTGTCCTTTATGTTACATCTTTCATATATCCATTTATTATTATTACAGAATTCTTACTTAGAAATCCTTTAAATTATTAACTGATATAACTCATTGCTTAGAAGTATTTTTGTGCAAAATCAGTTGTAGATACTCACACGTGGTTAAGGTAACATGATTATTCAAGATAAATGAGTTATTAATAACTGTATTTACCTGAAGTTTACACATCGACTATGGCTTTTCAAAGAATGGTGGTACTATGGATCTTTGAGGGACCAGTTTCATATTTTCTTTAAATTATAAAATTAGTTTAAGATATTAAAACACTTTTACTTCTGAAAAACATGTCATTTCCTTTTAGTGTTAAATAAAAAATATCAGAAATAGTTAAATACAATTCTTTGGAGAGTGATAAAATGAATCTAAGACCACATAGACTAGAATCTGGTGTTTACAAACTCTACTAAGCCAAATCAAAAGAATCATGCAAAATTTGGCTTGGCCCTCACTACAGGTGATGCTATTTAAATGTCACATTAAATTCCAGTTTAAAAATGGATAAGATATAGCTTTCTGTGCTGTGCTTTTGGAAAAGCAAAATATGCTTTTAATGATAGAACAACAAATTTAGTGTTTCATAAATGGAAGTGAATTTATTTGTAATTATTATTTTCCCTTTCTATTTTAGACATGATTGCTTTTCCATAATGGCCATGAGTAAATGATTTATATGCATTATATTTTCCATTAAGTAGCTGGTAATCAATTGATTATAAATCTATTCATGTTGCAATCCTCTATTTGACAGTACCTTTGAGAAAATATCTACACCACTTTAGTACTATACTCATAGGAGCGGTTTTAGTTTTATATGTTGATTCACTCACTTCCAGAATATTTATTTATTGATTTCTGATTGTGTTGCAGGCCAATCCTTCAGGCTGAACAGATGGCATTGGGCTTTCCTGTCCTCATGGGGCGTACATGCTTTGGGGACTAGAGAAAACCAACAACCAAGTAGATAAGCAAGATAATTTCAGGTCATGAAGGAAATAAACAAGGTGATGATTTAGAGTATAACGAGAAGCAACTGTTTTAGGAAGTGACATTTGTTGTAAGATCTGAAAAACACAGAGTCAAGCAAAGATGTGGAGAAGAGAAAGTTGATAGACTTGTGCTTGAAGAACAGTAACTTTGAAACCCGGCAGGTGCTGTCAGGAAATGCAGACTTCCAGACCAGCCAGAAGTCAGAGAGTCTGGCAACACGAGCAACTGAGGTAAAGGGCCATGCGCTGACCAGCCTTGGACAGGAAACCAAGGCCGCTCAAGCACAGTTTGTGCCCAGAGGTCATGAAGTGGAAGTCACCGAAGTCTTTGTGGGAAGTGGGGGTGAGTTCTCATGAGCTTATTGGGTAAGGAATACAGGATAGATTGCATGGGAGAGGGAGGGTGGAGTACGATCCAAGCTGCAGCTTTAGTAAGAAAGAATTATGACAGCAGATATGATAAGTTACTTGGAAAGCAACAAGTAAAAGGACAGGGATATGCGTGGATTTGGAAGAAGGGAAGAGCATGTCTTTGCCTTGAGCAACTCAAAAGGAAAAGATGTGAAGGAAATATCTAGAATTCAATTGAAGGCTTATCTGCAGTGTCATAATCCAGAGAAAGATGTCTACAATTTTTAGAGTATTTGAATCCAGAAGCAGGAAAGGAAGTGGAAGCTGGAGGTGCATAATTGGAAGCATTAGGAAGCTAATTAATGATCTAAAAACAGCTGATAGCGCTTTATCCATTGGGTATATTTTCATTCAAAAGTGTTATATTTCAGGTCACTCTTGCAAAGGCAAATAAAATCTTGCTTTCATCACTATTAAAGTAGAATTTACCTTTTTTTCTCTTTTTGATCCAAAATATTTTTAAAGGAAAAGTATTATGAAGAAAGAGGAAAGCCATTTGGGATCTGAAGACATGTAGCAAATCTCCAGCAGCTTAAAGCTATTTTAATCCCCGAATCAGCAATGGATGGAGGGCAATGGCCGAAATCAAAGTCGCGGTCGGCGCAGAGCGGCCTCACGCCAGAGAACTCCCTGAGCTCGGCAGCCTTATCCGTCTCAGTTCAGTTTAGAAGTCTTATAAATGATACCGAAGATGAGGTGAAAAATGAAACCCCGACGCTAAGTGTTCTGAAATGGAGTTCAGAAAGCTAGATTGCCCGGCCCTTTCAAAGCCCTGCATATGAGCAGAGGGAGGCGGTACCGTGATGAGTGAGTTTTTGGATTGAAACTGGCAGAGATGGTGCAATTAGGGAGAAAATGCAAATTCTATGCTTATAAAAATGCACTTTGATTTCTCAGATATATTCTCTATGACATGCCAGGCTCTTGGTAATAGCAAGTAGGAAAGGTTAAAATTCAGGGTGAAATTCAGCAAGGCGGAGTGGAAATAACAAATGGGAAGCATTCCATGAACAGAAGGCATCCGAGACCTATTGAGAAGCCAGGGACCAGAGAGGCATCCGGTACAGCCCAGACAAGCAGTTAAGATTCAGCGAGTCTCACATGCCAGGAGCAGCTTGAGGCCCCGCCTTTCTTAGTGTGTAAACTCTGCCCTGAGCACACTTCAACTCTCATAGATCTTACTTCAGTCCTGAGTTTTAAAATTATTTTTTAAAATACGTGATTGAAGTATGTAATGCTTACATTCATAGTGGGGACTTGGTCCATATATAGAACAGATCTTAATTCCTTTATGCCCCTTTCCCTTTCCCCATCTATTTGTCCACTTCCCATCACCCTGTTTGCTATTTTGAAAATTAATCTTACTAATAAAGCAAGGAGATTTAAAGAATCAGAAGCCAAATGACAATTCCTGTTTCCTTGATAATTCAAAGCCCAGTTTGAGTAGTAGGTTTTCACTGTCTTGCTTGAGAACCCCTGACAGTTTTGAGACCAGCTTTAAGAAAATCAGCCTCGGTTGGGAAATCCTGATGAGTACTTATATTTCTACAGAACTCAGCTCCACTTGGCTGGCTCTGACCCTTACGTTTCATTTATCCCAAGGTAGGATTTTCCAGGTAACACACACTGTCCTCCTGGTTGTACTTGGATTCAGATACACAGCAGAGTTCTTCTTTTAATGTAAGTACCCCAAATTCTGCCCTCCAAGTGTTCTTTTACAGGTGACCCTTGAACAGCATGTTTGGAACTATCCAGTCCACTTATTTGTGGATTTTTGAAGATTCACAACAGCATAAAGAAACTCACAGATTAAATGTGTTGCCAAAAACAGTGAAAAAAATTAAGAAAAAGTTATGCCAGGAATGCCTAGAATATATGTAGATTATTGTCTGTTTTATCATTTACTATGATAAAATTTACAAAACTGTATTTTGAAAAGTTAAAAACTATTAAAATGTGTGCACACGAGACTGTACATGCCACCATTCACGGCCTAGAAGCATGTAAGCAAAGGTAAAGGTGTGATATCAAATCAGAGCTGCAGAAACAGTTCCAGCACAAACTGTTCTCATGCAGTGACTTCTTAGCCACCTCTTGGTGCTGGTGCAGTGAGCTCCAGTGTTGCCAGTACCCACTAAAATCGCCATGAGACCCTATCATCCCTGCTAACTATCTTAGAGGGGGCAATTGTCTCCTTGATAAAAATGATGATTGCAGTAGAACGTGACCTCTTGCTATTTTTATGTATATTTTGCAGCATATAATACACTTACAGAATATGTGTTAGTTGGCACTTCATGCTAGCAGTAAGGCTTCTGCCCAAAAGCAGGTCACTGGTGGTTGAGTTTTGGGGGAGACAAAGTTATAAACAGATTTTTAGCAGCATGAACATGATCACCCTAATTCTCACACTGTCCAAGCATCAACTGTGCTGTGCATTCTTTGATGCTTATCTGACAGCCAGATGTAGCCAGCCATTCTGTAGGTTTATTTTCCAAAGCTGGGAGCCTTACATTAGTTCTTCCTGGTACCAACAGCCAAAGTGTTCTCATCACATTAGCTGGGGCTCACTTTCCGCGCAAGTCCATATAGCCAGCCAGAGCCCC
Organism: Heterocephalus glaber; assembly: GCF_053883595.1. NCBI lineage: Eukaryota > Metazoa > Chordata > Mammalia > Rodentia > Bathyergidae > Heterocephalus > Heterocephalus glaber. Next base: position 29,316,817 of record NW_028258156.1, read on the forward strand.
CTCAATGTGGCCATCAGAGCCCTCGTTCTGTACCTCTAACCCTTTTTCCTGGGGTCTTCTGTTGATCTCTTTTACCAAAGTCCTGGTCTGATTCATAAAAACTGAAACATCATGGCAAGTACATCTTCTCTCCAGAACCGGCACACTATCCAGAACGCCGGGTTCCTAAAAGGTCTGAGAATTAGTCACAGCTGTCCGGTACCTAAATGTGACAGGTGCTAGAGGAGAAGGGAATATCTACATGGTGCCAATCTACTATATTTATACAGGATGCTAAAATATTTTGCAAAACCTAAGTGCATGTTTATATCAAATACAATAGCTAAGTGATTACAAAAGACTGACATCAAACAAAGTGATTTCAGGTAATGTAAATACAGTAATTTTAAATTTTTGATTTGACAAATCTTGAAAATAAATGCAGATTGGAAATCTGATGTGTCACGGATGCTTAGGGCTGGGGGTGTAGCTGAGTGGTGGAGCACTTGCCTGCGATGCTGGGCCCTGGGTTCCACCTGCAGCACTGCAAACAAAAAGGAAAAGCAAACATCCAACAAAAGCTTCCCATGGGCTCAGACACATGCATGGAGAAGTGACACAGCATGTTCATATAACCAGGAGGCCTTAGTTGCGTACTCATGACAAGCCCAGGGAGGCTGCTGTCACACAGCAAGTCTGCACTCCAGCTGCCCAAGGCAACAGTTTATCACTCAACCCTGGGAAGAGCATCCAGGCTGTTTGCTAGGCCTCATTACTCAGACTTTCTCGGGTCCCAAAGACTCCAGGTGAAGCTAACATGCCTCCAGTTGAGCAGCACTGGTTTCTGTCCATGAACATGTGCCCTTCTGGAGACAAAATTCAGGGTAAGAAAGGGAGAGTAGTGGAACCCATGGGTCTGACCTGGAATCAAATTCACTATGACCTGGAATCAAATCAAATGTAGTGCATGCAGAAAATTTATGACAGTTTTAGGTACAATTCCATTAGAAAACAGTTTAATTGTGATGATGACCTGACTTGGACAACCTTATTTATTTGAAAAAATAAGATCTACTAGTAATATTCTTTTAAAGGTTAAAGAAATTTTAAGTGAGAGGATAGTCTTTTATGATCACAAATAAAGCTTGGCTTGGAATTAATTTTAGAGCTTAAAATTATTATTTTGTTTGGACTAATCTATGCATTTGTTTTAACCAAAGAAAAAAACTTTGGAAGGAAATTTCCCTAAAGTAATAACTTTGGAGATTGTAAAATATTTGTTTGCATCATTAATAAAACATGATCTGCTAAAAATAGGCTGTATGTAAATACTAGAGCCTTATATTCTCGCAGTTATCTTTCAGCTATGTATTCAAATATAAATACATATTCTAGAATTTATTATGACCAAACACTTAAGGATGTGATTAACATTTTGTGAAAATTTTATATGAATTCTAAAGTTCTTCTTAGCATCAAGCGAAGTGTGTTGTATACTATAAACACTTAATAAATTATTTCATAGGAGGCTTATACGGGAATTATCCAACAAGGGAAAAGATAATCACTAACAAGTGAGAAAAAGCATATTACTCATCATTATAAAATCCTCTTTATGCAAACCAAAGATTATTTCTACAGTGTTAAGCAGTTTTGTAGGGTGGATCTGCATTCCTTGTACTGTTCATCATTCCTTCATAGTTTATAAGATGTCCCACTGGGATTTTGCAGATATTGATCATTCATTTTGTTTATTTTATAAAGTTTTCAAATTTTGCAAGTGAAAAGACAAAATATTAAAAGTTATAAAATTAAGAGAAAAGGTACATTTCAAGTAGAACGAAAGAAATATTTATGTACTGGATTTAAATAACCTCCAGTTATTTACAACTTGTTATTTACAACTTAAAATGAAACAATGAAAAGTGAGCCCTACTTCTTGTGTTTTGCCTGAAGATTTAGCTTATCCATGTTTTGGGCAATTTTTATAGCTACTAAACTGAAACTTTTAACAGTCCAATTTAAAAAGTACCTACCTCTTCACATAGTTTGATCTAGTCAACAGAATCCCACACTCCAAACAACAATGATTAAGCTTTAATATTCAAAGAAAGTCTCTTAAGCCATGATGAAACAGCAGGCTATACTCTAATTACTAGAGAAGAACATTTAAATATTTTGATATTTGGACCATTTGGGTTATATCGTCCCTCTTCAGACTCCTTTGCACAAGCAGAATAGCTGACATAGACTACATTTCTTCAGAAGATCTTATGAATTCCAACCCCCTTCTAGCATGCCATCCAAAATGGAAAAGTTTAAAAAAGTGAAAACAAATCCAGAAGACTCATTTGCAGCCAGGTTTCTAGAACCTTCCAGGTAGAAACCCTGGCAGAGAATCAAGAGAGACACAAGGGAAGGCTGCAGGAGGACACAGGCACATCGTGTGAGCGGTAAGAGGTGCTCGCTTTCTCTTGTCAGCTCTGGCAGAGAGTCTGGCATCCCATCCGGTCGCTGTTGTTGTAGTTGAAAACCAATGCCCCAAGCCAGTGATGGAAGGTTTCCACTGAAGAGTCCTGCCTGGGAGTGTTTCCCTTAGCTTCCTTTCTAAGCAGTATCTAGCCACCCCACCCACTGATAGTGCCTCCAAGAATTCTCTGAGTCACAAAATATCCTTTACTAAATCTCTTTCTGCCCCAAACCATTAGAATGGATTCTGTTGTCTGTATCTCAAAGCCCTAGCCAAGCAGACCCTTGGAAACATGTGGGACCCAATCCTATTACACAGTGAGGAACTCTGGAGGATGCCTGCACAGCAGATGCCAGCAGGTCCGCCCCAAACTGCTGTCTAGATGGAGTTGTCCTGGTCTGCAGCTCTCTTCAGGAAACCTTTCCTTCATTCCAGAGTCTTGTGGGATTTCTAGTCTTCGAATGACTTCACCCACTCAAAGTGGCCATGGCTGTGGGTTCAACCTTAGCTATTCATGGGCACCCAAGTTTTCAACTGCATTTTCCTTGATGGGGGAAAGATTCAAAGTCACCTATTTGTTCTCAACTACATTCAAACAATGAACTCACCTAAAGAATTATTCACTGGTCAACTGTAGGGTCATCACAGACCAGACACCAGAATCTAATTTTGTTTAACACAGCACATGGACCTATGGTGCCCAGAGAAATCCCAGCGACTTGGTGCTGAGTTACTCCCAACGAGCGCCTACTTACACGAAGGTGAGATTCTTTCCTCTATTTTGCCATCAAATCTCACTCCTGCAAAAGATGGATCTTTTCTGTCTTATGTCATAAACTGGGAATGACACGCCATTTTTATAGACCAACATTTTGAATTCAGACATAACTATTACTTCTGTTGATTAGCCTTGTCTACCAAAGTACTCTGAAAATATCGACCAGTTACTGGCATAAAAGCACAAGGTTGATGTATGTCTGGCCACACCAGCCAGCCCTCTACTCTCGGTGGCACTGTTTCTCCTCCAGAGTCAGACTGTCATACACAGTACACATTCCTGTTCGATAGCCGCAGTCTATCAAGCCAACCTGATCTGTTATGGCTGTGGCCAGTAATAATCAGGAGCAGTAACAAGAAACAGAACTGCCTTTTAGTAACATAATTATCACTGCAACTTAGAGAAGGGCTCAAACTGTCCCCAAATACTAGAGTGCACGTGCAGGTGAAGAAAGCAGAGCACGTGGATGCCCACAATTCCTCCCTCCCAGCTCTCTCCAGCTGCCATCACAGTAACAAGGCTTTCCTCAGAACTTCAGCTGACGTATTAGTAAAGCAGTCAAAATGTCATCAAAATGTCATCTCTATTATTCTATTTTTAGCAAAAAATGAGGAGGACTAAATATTGGAATATCGAACGATGATGCAGATGAATTCTAAGTAGTTATTGTTCCCAAGTCCGTGCCTGACAGCCTTGAGGAGAAGTCTTCCCATGGTCCTAGTGGTGCCAAATGATCCTGGCAGACTGAGGTAAAAGTCAGTCCACGTGGCTACGGCATTCAGGGTCCTGTGTGGCTCAGACGCCACAGCCCAAGGTACAAACAACAACCTCGGCCTTGATGAATTTATGTGTTACTACTCGGACAGAATATGATCCATGAAACAGCACTAGCTACATCTTCACAAGGAAATTCTTAAAGTTCCTTTCTGACATGAAGTAAATATAGTTAAGAAATGAAATCTACTGGTCACTTAATTTGCCAGGCTTGCTGCTCTAATCATGGCTGTACCAGGCAGTTTCCTTTATCTAATCAAACAATGCTGGACAGCAGGACACGGCAAGAGAAGCCAACACATATTTTCGACTCACTTCCAAGTTGTGTAAGAACTCACTCAACTGAAGTAATTGATTTCTCCAAACCCTAGCTGTAAGAGTTTATGAGAGATTAAGTTTTCAGTTCCATACCAAACACATCGGCACTCAGACAAAGGGCAATACCGACGATCAAGTCACCAATAGGTTTCAGCTACCCAATATTGGCTACCTGTTGGCCAAGCCTGGCTCTGGACTGAGAAGATCACTGTGAGTTAGGCTTAGTGGTCCATGTGGTCACCGGGGAACGTTCAGAAGTGGAACCTACACACTTCACATTACAAAGGTCCCGTCTAGTTCCGAGTCCACAGAGCACACACCCAAAATCCCAAGCAAAAATGATAACTCTGAAGTACAGTATGTTTTCTATGGAAGGAAAACATAAGAAGCTTAAAATGTTGTATTGGAAATAAGTTTACTTGTCAGACAGTCAGGGAGCAATTCTGCTAAGATGGGAGTCTGCATTTCTAGGGTACTGATTTAATCTTTCTCTTATTCATGTGCCTGAGGGGTCTTTGCCATAAGAAGGTTGGAAAAACTTGAGAATTCATGCTCTATTGAGCCTACAATGAGGACCATATCATCCATGGCTCTCATTTTAGGGTATTTAACTCTAAGACAGAAGCCTCTGAGCATATGGATGTGGAAAAGTAATCAGACTTCAAAGTCTTCAGTATCCTCCAAAGTATTTATATTAGTCAAAGAGCCTGTTTATGTGTCAGAGTAAAATAATGTTCTTCTGGCTTAATAGAGGAAACTTACAGTGAGTTTTACAGAATTTTTAGTATTTTTTTAATAAGAGCACTCTTTCAGTACCAAAGTCCTTGCTTTTGGCTTGCAGCAATGAACTGGCAAGTCAAAAGCAGCCCATCATCAGCTTGTGCTGTATTGCTTTCAATTCACTTGGGGATGTTTTTCTCATGGAAGGAACAAAAAGAACCAGAGTACTTCAAAAATCCACGAGGAACTAAGTTCTAACAAGCTATGGAAAGAATAGAAGCAACAACCTTGAACCACAGTGCCCCCTGGCATATAGAACCGGCTGTAAACTGATTCTGCAAACAAAAATCTGAAATACTCCTCTGAAGGGCATACTGGAGGGAGAATGGGATAAAGGTAAATCTGGCTATGTGTAAGATATTCGAATGTGGTAAGCCTGCAGATAATGTCTTATAGGAGACTATTTCAAGTATTTGGGTGTGAAGGTGAACTATCAAGACAGTGAGTATAAAGATTATCATATAATTTTCTCAATAAAACAGCATACTATCATTCTACTTCTCTTAATGCAATGGGTCAAATACATTTTTTCAGTTTGGAATATTTTATAAAATGCACACATATTTTAATATTTTAAATCAGACATTGATCTGTGTGTCACTGATCTGATATTTCATCTCATGATATGAGCTGGTCACCTCAATATTCTGGTTTGAGACTCAAGCAGAAAAAAATCCACTTATTTTTCATTTCTAAGCTATTTTCTGAGTTGATATATAAGAGGAAACATGAAACAAGGAAAGTTAGGAGGAATAAATATTATAATGATGAGTCTGATGATAAAATTATCCAAGGATCAGTGATAGGGATGATGAAACCTGAGTGAGTAGATTCTTTTGGAGGACACTTCAAGGAGATACAATTATTACTGGGACCAACATTTATGACATGAGTTATAAATATACTGCTCTATTGATATATATATATGTATTTTGTTGTTGTTGTTGTTGTACTGGCGATCGAACTCAGAGCCTTGCACTTTTGAGGCAGGCACGGTGCCACTGAGCTAAATCCCCAGCCCATCTATTGATATTTTATCATGCTTTGTTTTTTGGGGGGGATTTTCAGTACCAGGGATCAACCTCAGGACTCTGTGCTTGCAAGGCAGGTGCCATGCCACTGAGCTAAATTGCTGGCCCAATATTTTATCATTCTTAAGTGATATTAATCAACTCTGAAAAATCCCCTCTTAGAGTAGAATGAAGAAAGGTATAAAAACCATATACCCTATTCTTCACCTGAGTTCACAAGACGGTTGTTCCAATTTCCTTGTTGTCTTGGAATTAAAACATGACTATTTCAAAGACCTATTGGCAAAGGTTGGGAGTTCATGGTATCTTCGAGATCCAAAGTCAGGACTCAGATGACCACCTTTTCTCTGGAAAATGACACATCTCATGGTTGCCTGCCTGTGGGATATCTGTCTCAGATGCAGCAGCTGCTTAAATGTTGGGCAATTTGGATTTTCCCCGACAGAGCACAAGGTCGCTTGGTTTGAGCTGGTGTGGGTGACACACACATTCAGTCTTCCTTCTTTTGAATCTTCCCATCGCTGAGGTCTCCTTGGGCAGGCTCCCTTGTGCTCCTCAGGATCATCACTACTCACAGCCTCCTAATACCTGTGGGGAGAGATTGTGGAGAGAAGACATCCCCTTTACCCAGACAGGGCAATAGGAGAAGCTGGTTTGGCTACAATCCCTTCACTGATCTACCATTGACATCTACCATTGCTTGTCCCTAACACTATTTTTCCCAGCTGAAAGTGTAACCAGTCCTTGATGCATTTTCACGCCTACTCTGGACAAAATAACCCTCAAAAGTATTCCAACAGAAATCAAAATGCCAACAAGTTAAAAAAGTGTTGTTGGAAAACTTAGGAAAATGGCTACTTATTTCTACCAAGTTCTTCATTAGAAGCACAAAAATAAAATAATGCTTCACTTAGATACTCTAAAGTTAGCTCTTCTTTAATATATTTGTGGACAATTATGAAAATACCCTAGAGAAATAGAAGATATTAAATATCATCCTATATAATACCATACAGAAGCACAACCAACCACTACGCTGCTGTATTACATTCATGATTTTTCCTCAGATATGTTTTAATTTTTCTGATGTTCATTTTTAAACAAAAATAAGGATGATATATTCCCTCAACTTGGTTTGCAATCAAGCTCAACTTTCTTTGTTTTTCTAGAACTGAGCATAATAACATGCAATCCAACCTTTCCTACTTATAGACCAAGATCACATAGAAACACGATGTGACTCACCTGAATCCGTGCAGAGAGCATTTGGAATTAGCGTTCAGTACCACTCTGCCTGCCTACTCATTTAGGGACTTCTACGACACCCTGTTTGGGAGCAGGACTGGCACGAGAAACACACCCAAGGGAAAGGATGTTGACTGGCAAAGCCCATTTCCAATATTCGCTGATAGAACTAATCGGAAGGATTGACACTAAACCCCCTAATGGAAATTTGGGTTACTATGGGTTCTCTATCTGGTTCCTCGTTTGTAATTTGTTCTACTAAATATTGAGGTGACTCAAAGGAATCATTATCAATGCCCCAGCAATGGCATGAATCTCCCCTCACATGTGCAGGGAGAGGCCTCAAAGGCCCAGGGAAGGACAACCACTGGGGAAAAGTATTTGAAAACTGTTTAACTCAGACAAACTGGACACAAGGACCTGTAAGCTGGACACTGACCTGAGCCACCTCAGGCAGGGAAAAGCTTCTGTGGACTCAGAGTGGACAGAGTCCACACTGAGACAGCAGGGTGCATCTGTCCCCAGGAAAGACCTTCCCTGATCAAGCTCAAAGCAGGTCTCAGAGACAGAGCCGATTCCAGGTAGATCAGCTGCCTTCCAGCATCGTATCATGACTATAAAATCCAGTTAACAACACACACATAGCTATATTCAACCACCACATATAATTAAAAATTGGTAGACATGCACAAAAACATGTAGTCATATAACCAAAAAGGAAAAATCAATAAGGAAAGCTGGAACCATAAATGATAAGTATATTGCAATAAGATAAAAGAATTTTAATGGTATAAATACATACATAGGTATATTAATAAACTCAAACATATTGATAATTATACTGAATATAAATTTATGAAAATGTCCAACACTTGGTTTAGATAAAATACAAAAGACAGAACTATATGATGTTTTCAGGAAATGTATTTTAAAAAGAAGAAATATAAAATAACAATCACGCAAACACTGGCATTAAGAGAACTACACTAGCAGAGTGACACTGAAGAACACTTCACAAGAAGTAGGTATTTATTGTTTATTTCTACTTTAGCTAATATCCAGAAGTAGACATTTTATAATGATGAAAGAGTGAGTCCATCATTAATGCATAACATTACAAATACAAATATCTGCAATAGAAGCTTTAACTTATGTGAAGAAAAAACCTTAAAGAACTAAAGAGAAAAATAGAGAAATCCACATATTTCACTGGAGAATACAGTATAATACTATAGCTTCAGTAATTAAAGGAAGAAGTTGGCAAAAAGTTGGCGAGAAAAAGCCACCTGTGTGGCTCCCACCTCTAATACCAGAAGTCTGTGTGGCTGAGGCAGGAGGACTGCAAGTTTAAGCAGTCTGGGAAACTTGAGACACTGCCTCAAAATTTTTTAAAAAATTAAAAAGCTGGGGACACAGCTCAATGGAAAAACCCTGGGTTTAATCCCCTCTTACCACAAAACAATAAAATATAGCAAAACTCAGAAAGAACTGAAAAGCACCAGTATGCATTGTGACCTACGTGTCGGTCAGCTTTCCCATTGCCGGACAAGATTGGAGACACCAGGCTTAAAGGAAGAGGGGTAAATCTAGCTATGATTCTGCGGTGGTTGGCGCTAAGTCAGGAACATCTCGGTGGAAAGAAGCTATTAACTTCAAGCATCAAGAGCAGGGTCTACAGGGGGTCCCCGGTGACGGTCCTCCCTGGACTCCAGCTCCTAGCAGCACGGGCAGTGTGGGATCAGTGGATTGGTCCACTGTGCATATGGCCCTGGGCTCCAATCTCCCCTCTGGAGTCTCCTTGGCCCGTCCTCCCAACCACTGAGATTGACAGTCTGATTGAGGCTTTCTCCAAAGACTGGAAGGAGAGGAAGATTAGCACCTTCGATTGACATTGTACTGGAGGTCAAAGCCAGCATTCATTTTCAAGCAATACCATACTCCAAGGACTGGGAGTAGCTTAGTGTTAGAGTTCTTGCCTAGCATGGGCAAGGCTCTGGGTTCTGGGTTCAACCCCAGGTAGGAAAAAAAGAGGAAGAAAGAATCTGTCAACAAACAATGAAACAAAAACTAACTGTCACCTAGCAGTTGGATTTAGACTGGTCACAGGAAAAGGATCGATATTCACAACTCCATGTGGTTTTTATATACTAACAAAGGACAACTGGAAAATGAGGTCGACTACACATTCTTTCTGACAGCGTAATTCTTCGGGCTAATCATTCCCAAGGCAAAACACTTAAGAATTAATCATTTCCAAAGCATCCTCACTGAAAGTACAATAAATTGAAGAGAGAAATTTAACCACCGGACAAGAGATTTAAGAGCAGGGTTGCGTTTGAGGGTGAGGTATGAAGAACTCAGCAAGGGTGACAGAAGAGGCCTCCTTCCAGATGGCAGGGCCACCTGGAAGGCTTGTCACCTTCGGTCCTGGGCAGACCACTGTGCACACGCGAGTGGACCTTCCTGCTCCACACACACTCTCAGCTAAGGAGCTGCACAAGTAAAGCCCTGCTCCCTCTGCCCCACCCTGCTGCTCCGTGGACCTGGGCAAGATGTCTTCCGCTCTGCCCCTCACATCGCTCCAACTTGAGGGGCTTTCCTCTCCAATGCCCCTTCTTATTTGTTGAGTTTTGAGATTTGGAGATTCTCTGGTTTTCCAGAACATAGTGTGACCTTTTCAAACCATCTCTCTTGGTAGTGGGCGACTCACACACAAATTCCGATTCTTCCTTGGAAATGTTCACAGTGAAACTTCAGGATATTTATTTTAACATGTCTTAAAAATATTCAACTAGAGATTTGGCTTCATAGAATTATAGTCTTACATGTGATTTGGAACTATTTTTTTAAATGTTACTCTGTTGGAATTTCCGTAAGTTTTAGTGAGGTACAAGGGTTTACAACAGCTCTTGTCTAATTAAAACAACAACAAAATCCCTTTTATAGTTGTTTGTGCACTAAAAACTAATACGTTAAATACATGTTATCTCTTAAATCATTTCATTTTAAATCCTACAGGAAAAATTTATTCCTTTATTGTATCTTTATATCCAAATTCTTAAAGGGTGATTTTATCTGTAAATTTTAAATTTTTTTACTGGATTTAAGTATCTCCCCAAAATCATGGATAAAATTTTAGGCCACAAATGAAAATTCCTCAAGTATCTGTCTAGAAATTGGAAGCAGGAAAATGTTGAATTTGCTACCTTAATTATGATTTGCTTAGAGTGCAATCTGTTTGCCTTTTCTCAATTTCCAGTTTTGTAGAATACAAATGGAGAACAATTTTGCATTTTCTACATAATCAAGTAATTGTGTTTTTTCCTATTTAATAGAAAGTTTGCAGTGATTGCTATTATTTTAGGAAATACAATGGAATTGATGCTAGTTTAAAAGGTAATGTACATTTTAATTCGCTAGGCCTGTCAGAACTGTTTATGCAACAATGAGGTTGACTCCATGCAGAGTGTGGGAGCTCAAGGAATTCACTCGGACACCAGAACCTCAGTGACAGGAACCCAGGGGTGGGTTCTGTGTGCATCTTCACTCTTTGTCTCTCGCCTCTGTGTGTTTATCAAGTTGTGCCTCTGTCTTCCTTTTCCGAAACATGTAGAGCCTATATAGATACCATCCAGTGTAGCACTCATTGATTGATGGATTGATTGATTGATTGATTAAGATTGCGTCAAGTGTTGTCCCCAAACCATCTGCCAGGTGCAAGACCCAGAGAGCCCTGAAGGGGAACACACAGGCCCTTGCCCCATGCCAACACAGGCACCACATCCAGCTCAGATGCACTGGGTCACTCAGACTATTTCATTGAATTATTAAATATTTGTTCATGAAACGATTTCTATTTCAGAAAGTGGTACAGCTATTAGAAGATAGGGCCCCAGGGATTTAGCTCAGTGGTTTCGCAGGCTGCTGCGCAAGCGCAAGGACCTGAGTTCGATCCCCGGCACCAAACAAAAAAGAAGATAGGAAGGAGAATTTTAATGTCTAACTTCTCGGGAAGTAATTAGGAAATGTAAAAGTTTCATGTCTCAAAATAGTTTTAACTCATCATATTTTGATGAATTATTTTTAGTTTAACATCATTACTTTTTTCTTTAAAGGCGTATTCCTAGTCAAAAGCAAAACAACAAATTATCTGTATTACCTCACCATTTAGACAGGTGAAAGGTTAACATCACAGAGGTGAATCTTTCACTACTCTTTTCAAGTCATATATAAAATGTATTAATTTCAATGGATAATTGGTAAAATGTATAGATTTTATTCGACAATTTATATTTACCCCATAGTACAATGTCATAAATATATGTCCACATCTCCAGATATTTTATACAAACTTGTTTCGTTGGCTACAAAATTTCCCATCACATAACTAAACCACCTTTTCTTTTTTGCCAACCTCCTTTTGGACATTATGACCTGGGTACATAATATTCTGATAAACTATCTTATAGATAAATATTTATTTGTATAGAGCTTGTTTCCTTTAGGTATATCGCTAGAGATTATCAAAACTATTAAGTGATTTTCTAGTCTTTGGCACATAATGATACATTTTATGAGTCAAAAAAATATTACTTGTCATCTCAGACAATTCATACATCAATGCCATGCTTGGAGCACATAGGACATCACGTATCAAGTGGCAACTAATCATCTCTTATGATGTTGCAGAGTCTAGGGAGCAAAATGGAGCAGGATATACATTGCTAGCAATGCATTTTAGTAAGGACCGACTCCCTGACTTTCTGTCCTTTAAGCACTTTTCAGAGAGATTACAGTTTTACAGTGAAATCTATGACACTCAGTGAGGGATGTGCGGACAGGATGGACAAGGGACAGGTACTGGTGATAGCCAGGTTGATTGTCTTTATTTGGGCCTGGTGAGGGCTGGTAAGTCTGGAATTTCAACAGGCAGTGATCAGTCTGCAGACTGAGACTGGAGTCCTTCTGCAGGAAAGATCAGGCCTTGCTTCCAAGGTCTCCACTGGGCCTATGCTGTCCTCCCAGGTCATCCACAGTAATCTCTTTATTTATCTCAGCTGATGGTTCATGTTAATCACATCCTCAAAACAGGTTCTCGGTCCCACCTTAGTTAGCACTTCATTACCTGGTTCCATGGATACTGGTCAAGTTGACCCCAACAACTAATCATCAAAAGTATTTATGGTAGGTAAGGACCAAACACTGAATTCCATAACCCTAGCAAATCATAAAATATTTTGTATGTTCGTCATAAAAGTTTTCTAAAGCTGTAATACTGAACCAATGCAATCTGCAAATTACTATGTTATTCTAATAATTTCAGTGTTCATACAAAAATGTAATGGAACTGGGCCTTCCTGTGGATGTTTACTGCTTTGTGTTGGTTTTTTATGGCTGCTGTAAATATTTACTACAAACTGAAGAAACTGCCCCATTCTCACAGTACACATGTGAGAGGTCAGGATGCTGAGCCTCATAGGCTGGGACCTGGGCAGGGAGGAGACTGCCTTATCCAGGCTCCAGAAACCAACTGTGCAGCATCTCACATCCTCTCTTCCTGATCTACATCTATTGTCAGATCACCTCTGGGACTCTGACCCTCCTGCCTTCCTCTGCTACTGATGACCTTTTGTTTTCATTGCTTTGGACCCAGAAGGATAGGCAGGTGACCATCCCACCCTCAACCCAATCCATCCGTGAAGTCCCCTCTGCATGGCAGGTAGGATATTTCCAGGTCCCAGGAATTAGGAAATCCTCTTATAATTTGTTTGTATCTGTTGCCCTGAAAAAATTGATAATTGTTTAAATAGCATGTTAATATTTGTGGTTTAGCCTAAAATTTAACATATTACTTTCATGACAATTCATAGAAAGGGGCCAACATTATTAAAAGAAATTTTTCAGAAGGCAATATCACAGGACAGCCCAAATACAATATGTTTCATGCAAAAACAAAGGTGTTATTTAGCTCATTGGTCAATGAGGGAACTGATGAAATGTCACAATTTTTTCAAAGAAGAATTCAAAACACCACACAGGAGGGGTGGAATTAATTTATGAATAGATGCAAAACTGGCTTTTTAAAACTATAGATGGAGGAAAATTGATTACCTTCTAGAATTATTTTCTCATGTCTGTAAACAAGAATCCTGTCCATTGCTAATCATTACATCACAGGGAGTTGTGATAGAGTTCGGGATAAATAAAGGTATGGTGCCTTGGAGTCAAGTGACCGGGAAGGTATGCTTCTGCTCTACCCACAGCTCTCTGCAGAAGCAACCCAGCACTCTATTCACCCTCTTCAGAGTTGGTCATGGTTTTAATGACAACACTTTTACTAAGTGTGTATTTAGTAAGCTTATCAAAATGAGGAAGAAATGCATAGCTTAAAATTTACAGTGTAAAGAGAAAGAATAATCCTAGTTAATTTTCATTTTTATTTTTTAGTAGTGTGTAAGGACCAAGCAATAAACTTAATGGTCACAGAATTCTACATTTTACTTGCAGAAATATAATTATCTTTAATTTAGTGAATTTTGGAAAAAATTAAAATTATATTTACTTCTATCCTCAAAATACATTGTTTTATTTTAGCTTTTTTTACACTGAGAAATATTTTTACACTCATTTTGGGGGGAGGATTGTTGAGACAGTCTCACTATATAGTTCACGCTGGCCTTCAACTCATAGCAATCCTCCTGCCCCAGCCTCCTGAGTGCTGGGATAACAGGCGTGTGCAGCCCCATTTGGCCTTTAACCTTATTTTTAAAGCACACTGAAGAGAGAAAATTTGTGACTTCATAAGTGCATTAATTCCTAAACTTAAAAATATTTAACAAGACTTAAATTTTAGATTGTTGCTATCTAATAGAAATAAGTTTTACACGGCAAAACGGATTGTTTTCAATGTTTTGTTTTATAAGGATTTTTAGATCTAACAAGACTGCATACAAGTGAGACTCCTGGGCGCATGTATTTGTTCTTTATTTGTGTTTCATACTCTTGTAAGAAGCAATGAAAACTTCAAAACACCAGTATCTTTCAAATTCCCCTGTTATTAGTAATTACACTTTTAATCATGAATATCATGGAACCGTATCTTGGGTAATACCCCAGTCTATCTCTGTTGAATTGTGTGCAGTTGTTTTCCACTCATGGTCTGTCTTCTTGCCATCCGCCTGGAGCGCAGCTTCAAAATCTGGACCAGATATTCGACCTGACAGCCAGGGAGTCCCGAGTTCTCTCCATCTTTCTCCTTCCTCTACTTGTCTGCAGCAGCTTTCTCCGGCGGCCGAACCTCGCTCAACTCCCCACGTTCGTCCTCTAGCCCTGCAGTGACAACGTGCCGTGAGGAGCTGGTTAAAGGACTGAAGTTTATTTTCTCACAGTTCTGGAGGTGGAAGTCTAGGGTCAGAGTGTTGACGGAAGTGGCTTCTCCGGAAGCCTCTCTCCGCGGGGTGTGTGTGTGTGTGTGTGTGTGTGTGTGTGTGTGTCCCTGCACTCCGGCTTTCCCATCCTTTTGTCCTTTTCTAAATCCTCCGTCTTACTGGAGCAGGGATCCACCCTTATGACCTCATTTAACCTTGATTCAGTGAGTCCCTGTGTCCAACCACGATCACCCAGGGGGCTAGGAGCCCTATGTAAGTTAGGGCCCCTGTCAGCCCCCACACCCCTGACTTACCTGGGGCTGCCTTGCTTTGTCTGTTACTGCCCTGACTCTGCCTCCTCAGCTTTCACTCCTGGCCTTCAAAGCAGGGATTCCCTCTTTTCTCTCTCCCTTTCCCCTCCTTCCTGTCCTCTCTCATCCTCTTCTATCCTGGTTAGCTCATTTGAGTCAATGTCACTGCTTCTCACAATGTCTACAGTGATCCCGTGAATACTGACATGTGGTACCATAGTGAATATTACCAGTTGCACTGGGTCAGGGTTCACAATTACAACTGTCACAGTGGAAATCTTTGTCAACGTGTTCTTCTCATAGGACAAGCCAAGAGCTTCCGGGACTGATCCACCAGTGGCCTTTCCAAGCTTACTCCTCGTGATCTGCCACAGGGCTCCCTGCTCACCTCCCGATTTATCACTGCCAGTGAGCTATTTCTGATACAGTGGTACCTCGGTTCACAAACTTAATTTTCCCCACAATCCTGGTCATGAATTGTGGTTAGGTTCAATGTTGACCATATGGGAAAATTGATTCAGTTAGCACCCAATTCAGTTTGCAACCAGAATCCTGGCAAGAATTAAATTAAGGGAACTGAGGTGTCACTATCTTTCACATCTGAACACACCACTCTACTTCCTTAGTGACCTATACCTTTCAGGAGCTTATTGTTGTATAGAATATTTCAATATCTCTTGTGCTGACCCTTCTATATTTAATTTCATCCAGGAACACTGGCCTTAAGTGTATCCTAAGCAGGGTAAATTTCATTACTCCACTGCTCTGCAATTACAGCCTTTCAGGAGGTGTCCTGGAAAGTCTAGGGTAGCATTTCCGGCTGTCCTTGGTGTGATCCTAAATGGCTCACTGAAGTTACCCCCAAGTGTATCCCCAAGCTCCAGCCACAAGTGACCGGCCAGCCTCCTACCAAGTATGCCTTGCACTTTCCTGACTATAGGCATTTGTCCTTTAGACTTCAGGAGCATTTGGAGAAATAAAAGGAATGGCAGTTTTCAAATCTGAAAAAGAATCAGATCATTTGATATCTGAAAAATAATTCTATTTTCACACCTATCTTTATCCAAATTTGAATTGCTACTTAAAAACTTCAAGGTGCTGCTTCTCTCCTTTAAAATGAGAATAAAGCATGCATTTAAATTATCAGTGTACAAAGCTATTATCAACTCTTAGTGCTTTCGATATACATACTTTTATCTTCTGCTTCTGACTCCAGGATAAGTGGGTTTTTACATTTTTACAGCATATCTTATTGCTTTGATAAACCTGCTCATCTGGAAATTTAAAACTGAACATGCTTTTTGATGAATTCTATTTTTTTCAGAGTCTGGTGCTATTTGTGCTAGAAACTAAAGAGATTGTAATGCATTCTTGATAAACCACTGAGCCATGTTAGCAAGATTGATTTGACAGAGGAACTTCCATTATAAATGATCAAAGGTGGAGTATAAAATTTGGAAAGCATTTTTACTTTGGCCAACCAAGAGATTTCATCAGCAAAAACAAACTGATAATTACTATTGTTGTTGGCAAGCTATCAAAGGTTCTGTGCAGTTCTGGTTAAATGCATCTAGACACAGCTCATGGTTCTAAAATCTGTGCGTTAGAAGAAATACTCTTGTTAAAATCTATGCAACTTCTAGTGTATTTTCTCCTTCCAAAATGCCTTCTGTGATGTTAACTTGGGACTAAAAATATATGATGAACCATTTGAGGGTTTTAATAAATCACTTAATTGACAACATTTTTGAAGAGTAAAATTGATGCCTGCTAATAATGGTTCAAATGGTCAATGTGATTTTGTATATTTTTGAATTTATAACACAAAAACAAAACTGATTTATACTAGTGAGAGTCCATCATTCTGATAACTAGATGGAGAAGATTATAT
The DNA here is from genome assembly GCF_053883595.1 of Heterocephalus glaber. Taxonomy (NCBI): domain Eukaryota; kingdom Metazoa; phylum Chordata; class Mammalia; order Rodentia; family Bathyergidae; genus Heterocephalus; species Heterocephalus glaber. The sequence continues at coordinate 29,333,761 of NW_028258156.1, forward strand.
TTCAAAGTGATGCAGTGGCAACCAATTCATAAATGATTATTATTCATGTTAACTTTTTGTAAAAACTCAATCTGTTTTATATGTGGATATAGTAAAACTTAAAAAGAAATCATAAAGAGTATTTATGGATGTATTATTTAATATTATTGTAAGGTTAGCAGGATTTTAAAGTCATGAAGTACATTTACAGCATGTTATTTCTATTAGTAATCAAGTGTTCAAAAAGACACTGGACATGGTACAATATATACCAAAGCATGATGAGCTAGTCATCTAATGTTTCTGAGTACTTTATGCAGATGATAGCAATTACAAACTAATAAAACAAGACTAAACAATAAGATAATAATAGATAATAAGATAATAGCTTATATCTTTATAATAATAATATTTTTATATTTCATAGTATTATAGTTTTAATAATAGTTTTATATCTTGTTTGCTTTGGAAAATGGAAGTCAATGTGAATCAAATTATCATATTTGCATCTCTTACCTTCATCTTCATTCTGGTGATCATGTCATGATGTTCAAAGGAAGACATATGAGGTGACTCGTGGTTTGGAGTTCATAATCCTCCTTCCCTCCAGTCTTTTCTTTCTTCTCCTTTTCTCATTTTTCTTCATCCTTTCCATCTGTTTACTACACATGCGTGTTTTGTGTACTTCCGGACCGTCCATCACTGTACTGGGAGGTAGAGGTAGTAGAGCGGCCCCAGAGCCCTGATGCAATGACCTCCACTGGAGGAAAGAAATTACAATGAAGCACAGGATGGTGTCACTACTAATCCAGTGCTGTCACCCCAGAGAGGGCAAAGTATAGCTGTAGCACACTTTGGAAAGGAGTTTTGAGGGTGGTGGGCAGATGCAACTTCACAGAAAAGGAAATACTGCTTGATTTGGTTTAAAAGAAGAAATAACAGTTCACCAAGTACAAATGAAGAGCCATTTCCAATAAATAACACATGTAGAATGTCAAGTAGCATAAACAGATACGAATAAACATTGCTAGCCCATTTTCTGGGAGGGATTTTCCTATTCATCTCTGTGACTTTGAGCACTTTTAAATAACTAACAGAACAATATCTGTAACAGAGAAAGAGTTAGTTCTTTAGCTTAGAATTTTCAGACTGACAAGAACAAAGAAAAACTAATGGAAAAAGAATATACCTTTCCCGAAGCATAACAACTGTATGATCATATGATGTTTCGCTAAAACACAGTTACAGTCAGCAAGTGTAAATAGCACACAGTGGCCTCTAAATGTTTTCTCTACCAAAGCCAATGCACATGACTGTCAAGTTCAACCTTAAGAATTCCCATTTTATTGTCTAAAAGTGCATTTCTCATTCTGCATTATGTCCACACTGCTTCTCTGTTTCTCTGAGCCTCAGATCTTTTAGACTGAGAATTTAAAAAACTCTTTTTCTGTTTCTGAGTTACTATTAATATTTGCATTTTATATACAGCCCCAACCTCGAATGCATTCAAAACACTGTTTTTTCAGATGCACTTCGTTAAATGCTGCCACCTGGAACTCATTGTAGAAATGGTTTCTGTCATTTTATATGGACCTGTAGTTGGGTATCTCCTTTGAACCTTGTCTGTTAGTGGATCCCTTTGTGGTCTGCTTTATGCTTTGCTACAGTTGGGAGGGGAGAGCTGTTATTCGGGATATAATAGCAATTCCTAGATACTGAGCTGAAAGCAGATCCACAAATGCAAAATGTGGATATCATTGTGTTGCCAATAAACAGACCCACTTTCCACAGAAGCTTGAATCTTTTATTGTTTCAGCCATCTGCGTCGGCTGACTGTAAACTGACTTCAATCCAGGTCTGAAGCATAAAACAGCATGGTCTGTTCAGGAAACAGGGACATTTTTATGGCGAGACATTTGAGTAGGGAAACAGTAGGAGACGAAGCTAGACATAAAAATATGGGCTTACTGATGGTAGACTCTGACACACATGCTCAATATTTCTGCTTTGTCCATCAGACAGTACAGAGCTCTTGAAAGATTTTCAACAGAAAACAGTTTCAAATTTTCATTCCAGCCATATCATTTTCATGAGGGAAGAATTTGTTTCAGAGAAGTGACATCTGCAGAAGTAGAGATGGATTCGGAACTAAGAGTGTGAGCTTCAGCAAGAGGTGATGATTTTGACAATGCTTGATGCAGGCGACATTTGGATGGGGCCGATACACATCACTCCCACACACACACGTGCGCACACACGCACACAGGAAAGGAAGATATGAGTTAGATGTTATACATCAGTAAATATGCACATAGATGTACCTGTAGGTCGCGAGTACACAGCTAGGTAGAAAGATGAAGATCTCTAACTCACACAGTAGCCCTCCCTGTCTCCTGCTAGACCTCCTTCATCAGGATTGTGTGTTCGATGACCACACTTTGTACACAAGTGTGGGAGCTGTGAAATATCTATGGACATTGGGCACTGATGAAGGGAAAATGAAATATAAAATCATACTGATGTTACATTAATTTATTACTTTTCCTCCATTACTTCTGCTGCTCCCTTTCTTATATTCACTGCATTTATTTAATACTTATGTTTCCATGTCAAAACATAAACACATTCAAACCTGATTTTTGCTACTAAATCATTGACAAATTTTTGAATGTTTAGAAAAAGTAACTTTGAAGTTCAGCAAATCTGTTGCACAACACAATGAGTGGTGTTAGCAATGCACTGTGTTCTTGAGAAATGCTGAAAACGTGTGTGCAAGGTGTTATCCCAACATGGTAAGGATGGGAGGTAATGCTTAGGGTAATCGGCTACCGCGGATGTAGTTACTGCACAGTGTGTGTGTACCTCAAAACACCAAGCTGCAGGTTGTAAATACATATCATTTTTTGTCAAAAATTGAAATACAACAAAAAAGAAAGGTAATTTGAGCAAAGAAAATGCATTCAAATATATGTAAACAAATTATTTTCGTTTTAAAGTTGACGTTATTCACCTCTGTCTTACACATGCTGGATTATAAAAGAACAATGGTTTACAGTGATGAACTAAGATTTGGTTTCCATTTTTTCCTTTTCTCATATTTTTTCCTTCCCTTCTTTTCCTTTCCTTACCCCCTTCCTCCACTTCCCTTTCCCCTTTGGATCTTTTCTTCCTATTTACATTATCTATAATATGGGAGGGGAATGGGGAAAAAATAAGAACCAAGATATATCATGTACAGGTACAAATTCCCAGTGATGAACTTGATCATATTATATACCTAAAATGTGCCAATAAATTTAATGAATAAAAAATAAAAAAAAATAAATACATTGATGAACTAGAAAAGGGAAGAGAAGGGAAAGAATGGAAGGGAAAGGAAAGGAAAGAAAAAAGAAAAAATGCAATGAGGGAGGGAAGGAAAGAAGGAAGGGAGGAAGGGAGGATGGAAGAGAGAAAGACAAAACATGATTTAGTCACAGGTTAAAAACAGACTGACCCCTGAATTCTGACTTTAAAACTACTTGAAAATTAAAAGATTCAGCCTCCCATTTAATTCTGGAAGACACCAGAAGTATGAGTCTACAGAGAATGGAATAGCCATCTCAAAAGTCATCTAATCTAACAGGGCAAAAATGGTTTGGTTTAGAAGAGAAAAGGCATTTACCAGCACAGGGCTGACTGCACGGAATTTGGTTTTGGTTTAATGCCTGGCCGAGGCCCTAAGGAAAAGGAGGACCCCAGCAACCAATGGATGCCTTCAGGTAGACATTGCCACATTGACTGATGACAGCTATGGGAAATCAGCAGCAAAATTGCGCTGCTTCAGATGGGAATTTAGAGCCCAACGGTGCAAGGTGGAGCAGCATAAAGACAGCTCTAGGGGTGCCACTGTTCACGTGAGAGGATAAACAAGAGGCTTGATTTGGAAAATGAGGAAAGAGACGTTGAGAAGTCTCAACGCAGTTTTTCATTTGGGAATTAAAAGGTTGCTTTTATTTTAAATTACTTAGGAAGCAGCCGCTGTGGCCCAGAGTGTTCAGGTGTTGAGGATGGGGCAGTCACTAAGTGATGTACTGTAGGAAGGGGACCAGTGCCCACCATGTAGATGCAGAGTGAGTCTGACAAAGGTGACAGTGTGGAGTGGAGGAGAGGTTTCAGGACAGCAGAACGGCTCTGGGACTCAGGACCTCTGAGCCAGGACTCGGGAAGTGAGGGGATGAATGACCAGTATTTATATTACCCTTGGCCTAGTGGTATGCGCGTCCTGGGCTTTGGGGCTGCTTCTAATTTGCGTGTCTGATTTAATGTTACTCTCTTATTATTTTTTCACAATGCAACTGGGGAGCCGCTTTTCATCACTCATGAAGCCGAGTTTTCCGACCAGCGCAGCTGGCAGGCAGAGTTTCATTTTCTGCTACATTATTACTGGTAACTTCCTTTTTCAAACTTCCCCTGCTGCTCTGGACACATTTCATCTTCATCGGAATCGCCATCCGCAGAAGTGGACACGCGTTTCTTCTATTCCAAGAATGTCGACTCCCTGAAACGCAGAGACCGCTCATTCCTCTCTTCTCCAACAGCTGCTCTACGAGAGAGAGTTTAATATCAGTCTTATAAAAGACCAGCCAACACTGCCAGTTGCTTTCTATAGAATTTATTCAGGTTTTCGCAAATCTTGTAAAGCCTTTAAAATTGTAAATGGATTTAGATATGAATAAAAAAATGTTTTCTAAAAATACTTTTGTACCTGCTAGACATTTGGTGATTTAAGGAGGATAGAGTATGATTGTGGCAAACCCAAGTTTGTGTTTGTGTTGCTTGTGATGTAATTAGTAAGCATAATGCTTAAATATATATAGCACAGAATCAGATCAGTGAATAGATAGAGATCTTTCACATTCACCACGTTCCTTCCTGAAAATCCTTTGACCTTTGTCATTGTTTATCAGTTGGTTCCTTAAAGCTTCAGAAGTTATTAACTTTTAGATTTGAATTCCTATTAAAGCTGAAGCTATAAGTCTAGCTATATGGACTACACACTGATGCTAGTAAAGAGAAATTAAAACTCATACTTTATTATGTGAATTATGTTACTTTCCCTCCATTACTTCTTCTGCTCCATCCATTTACCTGTTACTCTTCGAACCTTCATGGGGACTGAGGTGAACACTCTCTTAGCACAGGCTAGAGGCATTTCCATTTTACAAATGAAAGCCACTTTACTAATATTTAATGACTATGATCCACCACCGTGGAGAACACAAGTTTACTGCCAGTCAGTAGGTCTCATCTACATGTGCTCTGTGAATTATAAACAATGAATACCGGCTCTGGTAAAGAACTCAATTTCAATTCGTGTGAAAACCAGAAAAAAGAAAAATCACAAGACATAGTCCTCATTCACATACCAAGTCATCTCAAGCACACATTCTGCACAAGTATATAATCTCAGATATGTGCATACACACTTACATATATATTTTTATATAGATACTAAAATATAAGTTTGATGAAATAAAATATTTTTACCTTCTTTGTTACCATGGATATATTTTAATATTTTCTACTCAATTACACTCTTCCTATTTTTAATAGAATTTTAAGATAAAGTTGTTAATGGTGGTAATGATGTTTAAATTGATTTTGTACATTTCTGACATCTTGTAACACACAGTAAAATCTAGTGCCCTCTATGAAAATATACATATGCCATAAAGAAAGGAATGTGCAATGGAAGAAAGGAAGAGGGAAAGAAGAAAACTGCCTACGGGAGTGCTGGGGAAGCTTTGAGCACAGGAAGGGTTCGGGCGGATGCCAGTCGACATTCTCTCTGATTACCTGGCTGAAATGAGCGAGGGCGTTGAAAAGAGGAAAGTCTGGGATCACATCTAAATATTTTCTTCACTTACTTCTGTCCATTAGATGATTAGAATGGACAGTGAACATTTGGGGTTGAAAATCCACTACTTGTTCCTGTGCGCTGTTTATACATACACGCATGCTATGTGTCTATACACACAGAGAGACACTGAGAAGCACAACACTCAGCGCTGGCTTCGGCAGCACAGACACTAAAAGTGCAACATTCACATCTACAGAGAAAGGAGAAAGAGAAACACAGATACACAGAAATTCACAGTGTTGAATGTTTTATGCTGTCATAGAATTTGCAAAAATAGTTAGAGTCCTTACCCTCAAAACACTGAATGGATGTATCAGGACACCGCATGACGACCGCTGAGCTGCCGGCAAACAGGAAGCTGGCGCTCCGGGGCTGGAGACAGGGAGGGGCGAGCAGGACTGTGACCGTGCTGAGAGAACCGGAACCCGCACCCCGCTGGCGAGGACGCACAGGGAGCGCTCTGTGAGCTGCCCACGGCCACCTGCTCAGGGTCAGAAGGCCCTGGAAACAGACTTGCTCGTTCTCAGGCTCATTTCTCTTACTTCGCCAGTGGAGAATGATTAATGATGACGTTAAATTAGGTAGTAGTTCACTCCCCATTTCTGCTCTGGCCTTCTTCCTGTGACCGTTTGGACTTCCCACCCCCCATTATTGTACGGTTAGGCCACAGTAGAGGTGATGGGACCTGAAAGCACCAAGCACACGTTCAAGCTGAGCTGCACCCCAGGACTGACCGCAGTTAGTACTGAAAATCTCCGCACCCACCTGAGGGCATGGACATCAAATGTGCAAACTCAGCGACTTTCTCACCACCGTGTCGCACCGTTTTCAGGTCTTTGTTTGAATGCTTCCTTATGTGGATGACAAATCCCACCCCACCCCCCAAAAAAACTGGTTAAATCAAGATTTAAAATTTTATATGTGGTTAGGGAGATTTTAATATACATTCTTTGGTTATTTAATAATGGATTGCTATGTTCAAAACTACCTTGTTCAGTTAGGTAAGCAGAAAGAGCACATGGGTGAATCTGAATTTGTTTGATAATATTCATTTTATTCTCTGTTTGTAGAAATTTTAAAAGCTCGCTGTTCAAACACAAATTCTGCTTAGTGGGGTAACTTCATATTTTAGTGTTTTTCAGTTTCTGTAAGCCAATTTGTCTTTTATTCCCAGTGAAGTCAGACTCAAAAAACCAACTTTCCTCAATGGTATAAACTCCACATGCTCAGGTTAAAAATCAAATTATACTAACATTAGAAAAAATCCATTACTTTAACTCACTTTTAAATTATGTTTTACTCTTCTTTACCCCTTGGTGCAGCATCTGTGAGATGTTAGTTGTTCCATAAATATTTCTTAATTAGCTAATGAGTACTACTTGATTCTTAAATTGACTCTCACTAGATAAATGGGTTTTTGTAACCCTTAGATTAGTCTATTTCCAGAGGTGTTTCTACAGTTACAATACTACGGAATTTAAGTTATTTTCTGAGAACAAAAATTCCAGTGACTCCTTTACTCATGCAATTTTTTAAGATATGAAATTTTCTTACCTTCAGATTGGCCTACTGTCCTTAAAGAATCATGTATGTGAAACATTGTATGGTCACCATATTTTCTTTTTATAAAGATCAATACCTACAACTCCAACTAAGTACAAAAACATGCAAATACAATTTAGATGTTTTGACTTTCTTGAGGATGGGATAGAAGTATTGACAATTTCACACAGAACTCTGGCAGCAAGAGGCTATGGATTTCCATCCCACCCCTGAGATTTTCTAATTGATTATTTAACCTCTGGAACATGTGGGCCCGTGGTTATCACACTGGAGGGAAAGTAGGGCTCCAGGGGAAGCTCATGTTAGGGAAGATGTTGAAGCTGCTGTCAGGGCTTCCTGGACATGGATCCTGGGATATCTTCTCTCCTTGGCCCGGGCTTATGCAGTAAAGGCATGGAAGCAACTGCAGCTGGCTGTAGTCTGATAAAAATTGGCTCCACTTCCTGCCCTCGTTCATTTGTGCCACTATAACAAAATAAAGGAGACTGGCTAATTTATGAAGAAGAGAAATTTATTTTCTCACTGTTGTGGAAGCTGGGAACCCCCAAATCAAAGTGCTAGCAGATTTGGTTTACTAGTTGCTTACCACCTGCCTTGTAGCGTTTACGAAGTCCTTCATCTTACTCATGGAGAGAAGCCCTAAGCGCCTCACCATCTCTTTAAAATCCCACTTCTTTTTTTGTTGTTGTTGTTCTTTTATTGGTCCATTTTAGGTATACAATTTGTTTACGTTTATCATTGGGTGCTTGTACCTGTACATGATGTATCTTGGTTCTTATTTTTTCCCCATTACTTGTGCACCCTTCACCCCCTCCACCCTTCCCTATTTACATAGGCTTCGTTTCCATTTTTCTTTTCTTTTCTCATAGTTTTTCCCTTCCCTCTTTTCCTTTCCCCTTCCCCTCTCTTCATTCCTTCGTCTTTGGACCTTTTTTCCTATTTCAAATTATCAATTACTCATTTTAATCATTTTAACCCTTGTTTACACTATCAGTTTCTCACACTAGTGAAACTATTTGGTATTTACACATGTGTCCTATTTATTTCACTTAAGAGTATGGCCTTGATATGCATCCATTTAGCTATAAATGACTCTAGTTTTTCGTTCTTTATGGCTCAGTAGTACTCCGTTTTATAAAAAAAAAAACAACACATTTTCTTTATCCAATTTCCAGTTGATGGGCACTTGGCCTGCTTCCAAGCTTTAGCTATTACAAACTGTGCTGCTATGAACATGGGTGCACATATATCTCTGTGGTATGATTTTTTTTTTAATTCTTTTGGAAAGATACCCAACAGGGGAATAGCTGGGTCAAATGGGACCTCTAGTCCTAGTTCTTTGAGGTATCTCCATACTGATTTCCACAGTGGTTGCCCCAGTCTGCACTCCCACCATCAATGGAGAAGGGTTCCTTTCTCCCCACAACCCTGCCAGCATTTGTTTTTTGTTGATTTCCTGATAGCAGCCATTCTTTCTGGGGTGAGGTGGAATCTCAGTGTTGCTTTCATCTGCATCTCTCCAATGACCAGTGATGTTGAACATTTTTCATAGATTTGTTTACTGCTTTTACTTCCTTGTCTGAGAAATATCTGTTCATTTCAGATGCCCATTTTTGAATTGGGTTTTTGAATTTGTGGGGTCTGATTGTTTTCAATTCTTTATATATTCTAGATAGTAGGCCTTTGTCTGAGGTATAGCTGCTAAAATTTTTTTCCCATATTGTAGGTTGTCTGTTAGCTCTGTTGGTGGTTTCTTTTGCAGCACTGAAGCTTTTTAATGAGATCCCACTTGTTGATTCTTTGTGCTAGTTCCTGTGCTGCTGAGGTTTTGTTCATGAAGTCTTTTCCTATGCCAATGCCTTCAAGAGTTCTACCTAACATCTTCCAGCAAGTTTAGTGTTTCTGTCTTAATATTTATATCTTTAATCCACTTCAATCTTAGTTTAGTGCATGGTGATAGGTATGGGTCTAGTTTCAATCTTTGGCAGGTTGAAATCCAGTTTTGCCAACACCACTTATTAAATAGGCTATCTTTCCTCCAGTGAGGGTGGTTGGCTCCTTTGTCAAAGATGAGGGGCTGAGCATGTCTGGAGTTGTTTCTGCATCTTCTAATCTATTCCACTGATCCTCAGGTCTGTTCCATTCCCAGTACCATGCTGATAAAATCCCACTTCTTAATACCATCGCATTAGCCACTGAGCTTCCACATCTGAAGACTTGGTAGTTGGGATGCTCCGGAAGGGAGTAGGACCAAGCCGTCTCTAGGACTTTGGAATCAGCACTCGATGCCTCAAGTATGTCCCGAGCGAAAAGACACCATGAGGTGAGCCCCACCCGTCTTACACTGTAGTGCACCCCAGTTCTTTCTGTGGTAGACAGAACCAGTAACCAGGCTGCTGAAGTTTAGCAATCACAACTGATAAATTGGAAAATATAAATTATATAGTTAAGCACTCAAATTTCCATTTTGAAAGCCGTAAGTTATTAAGGAACAAAAACCTTGGGCTTCTAGCTTTTTAGGGGTGCTGAATAGGCTTTTGAAGATGTAAAGGGAGCGTTATGTTCGGGAGCTCACCTCACTGTGGGTGAGAACAGCAGTGGTAATTCTTGGCCCCACAAGTGAGGGGAGAAAGACCATCCGGGCTTGCGGCATCTTTTGTTTTGCTCTCTACTCTCATATTTCAGCCACCACACACACCTGTCCCTTTTCAAGAACTTGTCTTTGCTGTTTCTACTGCCTGGAGTATGTATTATTTAGGGTATGGGGTGGCCTCTCATTTGTTATCTATCACTCTCCAAAAAATACCACAAATCTGAATAGCTTAAAATGGGGATCAGTAGCTTATGTTCTACATGCCAAATCCAGAACCATGTCTGTTTTTTAATATGGCCTATAAGCTAAGGATGGAACTTATACTTTTAAACAGTAGAAAAAAATCAAAATAAGTGTATTTCCAGATGGAGAAAATTTATAGAGAATGAATTTCAGCATCCATGATTAGCTTCTCAAGACAACATGTCTGAGTTCTTTGTTTGACTGTTCTCTGTTAAGGCTACTTTCATGCTAAAGCAACGGAGTTGATATGTGAAGGACATTATAGTTCTTTCAATTTCTATTGCTTCTTGGCCTTTTGGCTAAGGTCAAGTGTAGTTCTTTCAAGTTCTAGAAGTACTAGTGTCTGTTTACAGAGAAAGGTTTGCTGACTCCTATCCTAAAACCATGATGGTGAATATTTATTTTCTTCCTCAGCTCTGTCAGTGCTCACTTCAGGAGCACCTCAGTTGGGTGGTTCTGCCTCGGGGTCTTTCCAGAGCTGCAGTCAGATATTGGTTGAGAACACAGCTAAGGGGAAGCTTGACTGCAGCCAGACGATGCCTCAGCCAGCCTCTGACCACAGCTGACCACTGGAGTCTGCATTTTCATCTCCAAGTATTCATGTTCCTCCCCATAAAAACAGCCCCAATGCAGGGCCCTAACGTCTTCCCTCCATAAAGCATCAGCTCAGAAGCAAGAGCTTCTCCTTATAAAATAATGTCAGGCGTAATTGGGCTCCATGGAGTCCTGTTCCTCCTAATCTGCAGGCTTCAGGACTATGGGGACCCGGTTATGTGGCCCCCGACAGGGCACCAACACCATCTCATCTGGGAGGCACAGATCTCTCCTCCACCACAGGTCTGACCAGGAGCTGGTGCAGTGCAAGAGTCCTGAGCTTGCTAGCACCCTGGCCTTCGAGGCCCCGGGCCGCTGTTTCCTGTAGGAAGTCGGGGGCCTATGTATCGTCTGTAGGAGCACGAATGTCCAGGCTTACTTGAAAAATCCCAAGAAATTGAAGTTCTTGGGAGCCAGGGAGATTTGAGGAGTCTGAGAGTTTGGAAACCTGGCCAACGAGAGCATACAGCAATTGTCTTTTTAGAGCCAGTCTCTGCCCTGATTCTGCCAACCAGCCTGATGTAGCCTGAGAAGCAGGAACTCAGATGCTCAAGAAGCTCAAGAAGCAGGCTTCCCTCTGAGCAGAGCATGGCCCTTCCGCTCTGTCACAGCTGTGGCCCTGAGATCAGCTCTTAACACTTGCCTTAACACATGCCGAATGAGTAGCCTAACATTCCCCGACTTTCAAAATCCTTTGGATTCTTCCAACATTCAGACTTTCTAGGCCTAGGCATGGTAAATATTGATTGATAGGCTTACTAAATAAGGTGGGAAAAGGTTAAATTGGAGAAAGATAAGAAAATTTCTAGCCCATCACTCTTCCTTTCCAAAAATCCATTTCAGAGTCTTAAGAGGACCATGAGATACCATCCTTTGTAAATCTCCCAGTGTGCAGACCTACGAAGAAGCCTATGACTGGTTTTCCAGTTGAAAAAAGTTATTTTTTACATAGCTTTTTAATTTTAAGTAATGCATGTTAATTTTTTGAAATCACAACATAAATATATAAAATGTACAACCATTGACATATCGGTTATTTAAGAAAGTGAACAATATAAGTACAGGGCTACAGGGCATTCGACAGGAAGCTCAGCCCTGGCCCTTCCTAAAGCAGAAGGGGCCCCAGCTCCCTCTTCAGTGTGGCTCTGCCCACCTGGTGTCTGTGCCCCCCAATATTTCTTAACAGATATGTTACCAAAATATTCTTCTACAGTGTGCACATCTCATTTTGAAAGTATAGAGACTACTTTTTACATAGAGCATTTGCTTTTATCCATTTCTTTAATGATGCACTTTAATGTTCAGGCCACCTTACCTGCGATGACATCCTCACCCCAGGCTCGGGAAGTCATTTAATATTTGCATGACTTCCCACACATTCATGTGCAAGACATAAGTATGTGAGAATTATTTCACATCATCCCCTTGTAATTCTGTTTATGAAATCTGGGGGTCTGTTGGCTGTAAGGAAAGGGCTCCGTAGATAGTCACTGTTTCAGGCTTCCTGCTGTTTCAGCTAAACTAGAGGGGTGTTCAATCCGGGTGCTGGCCTTGCTCTGAGAAGCATCTGGTCCCAGGCCTTGGCTCTGCCATTTTCTAGCAGCAGCATCTCACCAATGCTGCGGTGTCCTCGTTTGCACAAAGCATCCCTGCTCTGACTGGACCAATTTCCCCCTTGTCCCCATTTGTAGTGAGCATCACTCATCTCTCACCACTTCAGGCCATCCCTCTTTCCTCCAGGTAACAGTGCAGGCACTGGAATTGCCCTCACTACTGCAGTCAGTGTTGGGTTTGAAACCACAGTTGACCCAACACAGTAGAGGAGCTGTGGAAGAGGCTTGGGCTCCACATCGCTTCAGGCTGTCACAGTATCTCTGCGGCATTTTGGAAGGGGGTAGATGTGCTGTGGGGAGAAACTTGATCAACAGAAGACAGGGGAGAGGGAGCCCAGAGATAATGCCTTTCCCTTCCTTCACCCAAAGATGTTCTGAAGGCTTCCAACAAGGAAGGCACGGCCAATCTCCAAGATATCCATCTGCACCAAACACTTTAAAAAAAATGCACAGCTCTGTGATAGCCACCACCCACACTTGCTTCTGCTCCTTCAATGTTTAAGTTTTCCCTTGACTTCACTCTCACAGCTTTGTGATTGCACCTTCCAGGAAGGCTTAGCAGATAGGATTCACTTCAGGTTGAAAGTCTGTTTTCTAAGAAACCAGGACTGCTAAGACCTGTCCAAACTGGGTTACAGTGAGGAGTTACACATAAAAAAAATGACTGCAAAAGTAACTTCTGTGCTAAAACCCAAATTGCACTATAAAAGAATGCAAATTATATTTAATAGCATATAGAACTAAATTATAAACATGTAATGGTATAGTAAATCTGTTTTTTCCGTTAAGTTTATTGGCACATTTCAGGTATAAAATACAGTTACATTCATCATGGGGATCTTGTACCATTACATGAGTATCTTGATTCTTATTTTTTTTCCACTTCCTCTGCCCTCCCTTCACCCCCTCCACCCTTCCCTATTTGCAAAGACTTTGTTTCCATTTTTTTCTTTTCTAATATTTTTTCTTTCCTTTCTTTCCTTTCCCCTAACCCTCCCATTTCCCCTACTCCTTTAGACCTTTTCTTCCTATTACACAATATCAATTATACATTTTTAAAATTACAATATCAAGATCTAGAAGATATTACTACAGATTTTACAGAATTTAAAAGGATATAAAAAGCATATTACAGAAATCTTTTTTTGAAATAAATTGGACAACTTCTAAGAAGTACCTTGGAAAGCAAATTAATGAAACTGACTCTGGAGGAAATACAAAATTTGAGTAGCACCTATTAAAGAAAGTATATTCCTAGCTTGAAAACCTACCCATATGACAACAACAGGCTCATGTACATTTTAACTGATAAATTATATCAAACATTTAAAGCAGAAAGAAAAAGCCATATGATCCTGTCAGCAGTTGGAGAAAAAGTATTGGACTAAATTCTACAGCTGTTCATGGCAAAAACTATCAGGAGACTAGAAGTAGAACAGAACCTTCTCAACAGATCAAAGACATGTACTCCATACTTCCACGAAAAATGCCTTACATGAATGGAGAAGATACAATGCTTTCTCCCTAAAATGGGGAACAAGGGCAGATATGCCTACTCTTCATCTGTCCATTAAACTTTGAAACATAGGCCCAAACCAAAATAGTCTGGCAATAAAATGACACAATTAGGATACAATTGGCAAGATAGAAGCAAAATCTTTATATGTAGATGAAATGATCATCTACAGAGAAAATACTAAGAAATCTCAAGGAGCCCCTAGAACTTGTATTTGATTTTGGCAGGATTAGAAAACACAAGGTATATATAAAAATTCAGGTCTATGTATACTTGCTATAAATGAAGAATTGGATATTGAAATTTAAAAGTTATGTATGAGTACAAAGGACCTCGAAAAGCAAAAAGAAAAAGAAAATGGTGTTGGAAGACATTTAGTACCTAACTTTAAGACTTCCTCTAAAACTATATTAATCAAGGCAGTGTTGGTATAAGGAAAGACATTTGGATCATTGGAATAAAACAGAAAATCTAGAAATAGAACCACACATATATGGTCCATTGAGTTTTGAAAGATTATTTAACATTAACATTTTATAGAACATAAACTCAACTCAAGAGCAGAGGAAAAGATAGTGTTTTCAGCAAATGGCACTAGAACACCTGGTATCCGTGTACAAAAAATTAACCTCAACCCTTTATTTCCACACATAAAAATAACTTGAAAAGATCCATGAACTTAAATATGAAAGACTAAAACTATAAAACTTTAAGAAGAAATTATAAGGGAAAATGTTTATGAATTTAGGGTAAGCAAGAATTTCCTAGGATATAAAAAACATGATGTATAAAGAAAAAAATTGATAAATGAGATTACATCAAAATTTAGAACTTTAAATGACATCATTAAGAAAATGAAAAGTAGTCCTTAAACAGACCATACTTATAATGCATATAACCTATGACCAGAATATATAAAGAACTCTTACGGCTCATTAATAGACAACCCAATTAAAAAGTAGACACAAGAAGATGGTAAATAGCCGCCACAGCACAAGCAAAGGTGTCCAACACTAGAATCAGAAAAATAGTAATCAGTACAATAACAAGACTGAATTATACTCTCTTGAGGGAGATGAAGTTCATGACTTTTTCTTTTTGTTGGATTCTCCCCCTTTACATTTAATTTCTTGTTGCGCCCGATGGATTCATTCTGCTGTGCTTCCTGGGGTTGTGATCCTCATTGTCTTTTCCTAGGATATTATCTAAAACTTTTTGGAGTGCTGGTTTGGTATTCACGAAGTTCCTAAGGTGCTCTTTGTCCTGAAAGAATCTTATTTTTGCATCAATTTTGAAAGATAGTTTTGCAGGGTACATCAATCTGGGTTGGAGGCTGTTTTCCTTTAGGGCTTGAAATACATTACTCCAAGCTCTTCTTGCCTTGAGGGTTAGTATTAAGAAGTCTGCTGTGATTCTGATGGGCTTTCCTTTGTATGTGATTTGTTTCTTTTCTCTAACTGCTCGTAGAACTTTGTTCTTCTGTTGGATTTCTGGAATCTTAACAATTATATGCCTATGTGTAGATTTTTTTTGATCAAGGCTATTTGGAGTGCTATTTGCCTCACTTATCTGTATGTCAAGTTCTTTTCCTCTCCTTTGGAAGTTTTCTGCCATTACTTCTGTGAAGAGTTTTTTTATGTCATCTGCACTCTCTCCTGTTTCTTCATTGACTCCAATCAGTCTTATGTTATTCTTTTTTGCATCATCTAGAAGCTACTGGATTGATTTCTCATGGTCCCTTACAATTTTGAAGCAATTTTTCTTTTCTAGGTTACTAATTGCAATCTTATCTTCTATATCTGAAATTCTGTTCTCACATTGGCTCATTCTGCTGTGTAGAGTTTCAATGGAGTTTTTCATCTCCTGGATATTTGTTTGTATCTGTTTTATGGATTCCATTTGTTTCCTATGTTGGGATTCCATCATGTTCCTCAGCTCCTCTATTTCTTTATCTGTATCCTCTCTAGATTTATTAATCATGTCTTGTAGTATGGGCCCAATCTCTGCTATTATCAGAGAAATTATTTCTGATTTCATTCTTTTCCAGATCCTCTTTTGTTGCCATTTCAGGGAGTCCAGGTGGTTGAGTATCAGAGTGTTCCATCTCATTTCCCTTTGGGGTTGCTGTAGGTGATCTGGAAGTCTGGTTTTGAGACTTGTTTAGGTGTCTTCTCATTTGATGGCGGGGGGTGGGGGGGTGTGCTGTTGGTGCCCACTCGGCTCACCTCCTCTGGGCTGGGAGTGGTGGAACGGTGGCCCGGAAGCCCCTACCTCTGGGCTGGGAACACTGGAATGGTGGCCCAGAACCCCTTACCTCTGGGCTGGGAGTGGTGAAACTAGTAAATCTCTTTGATTTAGGTGTAAAGTTTGATAAGAAATGTGTGATTTTTACAAATTTTTCTTTGTTTCTCCACAAAGAAAGTATATTTATACAATATGGGGTTTTAGGTCCAATAATTCCAACACCATTCAACTGGTGTCAAAATAGTATTTTCATTATCTTAATGAGGCTACTTATTTCTCAAAGGATTTTCTATTCACCCCTAAATTTCTATTATAACATATCCAGAAGTAGGCATAATATTAGCATACTAGAATATTATATTTCTCTCCACTTCCTATTATAATCCTGAAGAAACATCATTATCTAGTTGGAAAAAGAGCTACACTAGAAACCAAAACCTCTGAACTTAACTTGCCATCCCCCTCTTGTTAGCTGTGTAGCTCAAGGTCAGCCCTACTCATTTCTTGGTCTCAGACCCTTGACATGTGTGAAATAACCTCGGTAAAGCTTTTCCTCTCTAATGTTATCAGTTTATTTGCAAAGTGATTTTCGCATATGTACACACACACTGTTCCACTCAAGCAAGAACACATCCACACACACACTTAGTTCAGTCCATCCAACTTGACTGTATTATAGCTGAGGAGATACTGGGCTTTTTGTTTCACTGCGAAACTCATTTACTCTGTTATGCCTCAAATTTCACTTAAGTCACTACCATGCATCGTGCATTGTAAGGCATTTGAACAAAAGGGCACGAAATTACAATTCCCCATTTCACAACCAAAACTGCCTACACGGTTCCTTAAATCATTAATGCTCACGTTTGCAAACAGCTTCATACTGGTGGTTCTCAGGAGCTGCCAACATCTGAACCTAGGACTGGGCTGCATCCGTCTCTCCTTGTCACCACTACTACCACAGGACCCTGACATCCCTGGTAGGGATCCCGTCCAGGGAGTTCAAAGCAGTATGGTTTGCAATCACCGCGGCTGTTGACCCCTGTCCAGAAACTACATACCACCTGCAGGTCTTGTTGATTTTCCAAATTTTGGTGGCTTTTTAAAATATCACTGAGTTCATTTTTCAAATATAATTTTTTAAAAGACCACACAGCAAAATTATTGTGTTCCAGGAATTATACCATCACTAACCCACCTTTGAGTACACCCAGTGCCATTTTTCCTGAGGTCTGTAGTGATCTAGACGGAGAAATCCTCTGCCAATTCTAGAGAAATCTTCGATTGATTCTTGATGCAATTTGTTCTCCTGATAAGTGATAATTTCTATAATCCAATATCCCCAAAGAATTAGCCTTAAAACACAAGGAGGAGTGAGAAAGAGATTTTCATTGTAAGAAAATAAAATAATTCAAGAACTCTGAATATCTGGAATCAACTTCAACTGAACTTTACTCTTCTAGACTTAAAGTATTTAGGGTATTGTTTGGCAAATTCCTAAATTTTACCAAACTATTACTTTTTTACATGGGGTTTAACCATTTGAAGTAAGTTCGGATTTCAGTTGTTTAAAAATATGGAAGTAGTACTATTCCACGATGATGATAATAATACATTATTATTTTACAAGTTTCAGAATATTTCCATGCATCTATGTGTATGTACACAATTTCTAGTTGTTAGTATTTTATTATAAGCCTACACAGGGGTATTTATCAACACACTTTGAAATTGTTGAATTTTTTGCTTCCTGCCAGGATTTTAGACTCCTGAAGAATAAGGAGAAACTAATCTACCAAAGCTAAATACACATATCCTGTGACTCAGAAATCTTGCTCCTGGCTTATCCCCAACAGAACTGCATACTGGTGTGCATGGATAGATTAGTACAAGCACTGTTCCAGATAGATGGTGCTCGGTATTTCATTAGTTCTTCGTTGCAATACATAGCGATCACATTCCTTCTGGGGTTTTGGTACAGGTACATAACACATCTTAATTCTTTTATTTTAAATTCCCCTTCCTCATCACTCCCTCACCCTCTCTCCAGCTGTTGGTCCCCTTACCACTTACAAAAGACCCATCTCGTTAAGATTCTTTTCTTTTTTTTTTCATTTTTGTTAATGTTGAAAATTATTTGAAGGTGTTTGAGTGTTCAGTTTAAATCTGGCCATTTTGTATATCATTAATTATTTCAGTGTAGGATTCCAATCTGAAATCACTTTTCCAAACAAAAATTTTAAATTATTCATCATTTTCTCCTATAATTTACCGGAACACTTTTGTTGTTGGCTTTGTAATGAAGACTAGAGAAGAGAAGGAGTGCTTGTACATGTATGTACTCTCTGTGTCCTTGCATCAGGGTCATGTAAAGCTTCTGGCCACATTAAAAGAAAACAAACTAAAGCAGAATAGCAAAAACTCATACTGTTAGCAAGAACCACAGCACTTATCATAGGTGACGAAACCACTGAGCCAAATCCCCAGCCTCTAGTTTTCTCCCTATCTTTGTATTCCTACATTCACACTATGACAGAGTTCACCTATTGATCAGTTGCTTTCAAAACATTAGAAATGCAATGGGAAAATGAGAGAGGAGTTGCAGAATTGGGTCTGGAATGTCCAGAGAGTGCCATGTGCCAGAGGCTTGGTACCTAAGCCAACTCACTACAGGGAGGAGGCAGAGCCTGCAGGAGGTGGGGCCTCGAGGGAGGCCCTGGGCCATGGGGGTCCCGCCCCTCCCTCTTTCTATCTCTGCTTCCAGCTATGAGGGGAAGAGTTTCCCCTGCCATGGGCTCCTTCTCTGATGTGCTCCTCACCACTGGCCTAGAGCATGAATGATAGGCCAAGGACTGAAACCTCACAACTGTGAGTGAAAATAGAACATTTCTCTTCAAGAGTTGATTTATCTCCAGAATTTGCTTCCATAGTGCAGTAGTGAAATGCATAGCATTTCAGTTACAAGTGGTGGAAGACAATACAGAGCTTAAAGGCAATGCAGAGAGATCTTGCCAGGGCTCCAGGTCCTGCTAGACATTGGGATGTGGAAGCTCAGAACCTATATGTAGTGGAGAAATAAAGGTACAGCATGATCTCCAGACACTGCAAAATACAAGGCTGAGAGGTGTTAAAATCACTCATTGGGAGACCATTGTGGACTGGGGTGGCTTCATCAGCCTGATTTCTATATAAGCAAACCAAAGCTCAACTTAAAGTAATGGTCATATTCTAAAAAATGAAAATGACTCTTAAGTGGTCAGAAACTGCTGAGACTACAGCTCCGCTCTAAGCAATCAAATGTTTTATTTTTCTTCTGCAAACACCTTGCAGAGACTTCCCTTCATGCCTCTTTGGCATCCAAAGCCCTTGCGGCTTGGCACGGCCCCATTTGAGATTCACTGTCTGCTCACAAATGCTTTAAGGTATTCATGTGCCTAAGTTTTCTTTTTAACAGCTCAAAGTTGAACTGCAGGCATGAGCAAAAGAGAAAAAAAGAGGACCCAGGAAAATTAGTCAATGAATTGAAGAACGAGTACTCAGAAAAAAAAGTTGAGGAGAATTACACATTTTAGTCAAGAAATAATCAAATTCACGGAATCCCTATTATTTCAATGTTGGCTATGGAAAGTGCACCCTAAGGGTTCTACTAAAGGGAAAATGATCTGCACAGACTTTTTCTGAGGAAAACGTGGTACAGTCTATTCCAGAAAAAAAAAAAAAACAGCTAATAATTGCCAGGAAGCTAAAAATGAGCACATAAAGCTAAGATACACACCCAACTTGAGTAGCCATGGAATAACCATGAAATTAAAAAATCAATTATCTCATGTGTTCATCAGACAATGTTCATATTTACTTCATATTTTATACTTCCACATTCAAATTTTAAGAACTATTTATTTATGATCAAGTGTATAAAGCCTATAATATTAAAAACATTTTCCAACTTATGAAATTTTGGAACCTAAGCTCAAGTTTCCAAGTGCTAATGAATGACTGGGATGAATTTGGCTAAGAAGTCTGCTGAATTTTAGCAGGTCTTTTCCAGGTAAAACAGCCAACTGACACCTGTAAAACAAAAGCGATGAATGGAAAAGACACATGCCAGGAAACTTGAGAGGGTGTGTTCTAAGAAAGTTCCACAAAGATAGAGGCAATATTAAAGAACAAAACAGTGGTTTCAGTATTTGCAAAATGCTGAACTGAGAAAAGGAATATAGAAATCAGATTTTAAATCAAAATAAAGTTGTAATCATTACCTTTACTATGGGATTGCAGAATACATATTAGCCACTAAAACACTAGTAAAGAAAACTTCACTTACATTCTCTGAATGAGAGCTATGGCACGTTTTTTTCAGTACTCAATATAATTTGCCTTTTTAGGTGTTGAGAAAATAGAGGACATTTTTATTGAAAGACTAGTCTTATTTACATTAAATTTAATTACAATTTTTTCTTGCACAGAAACAGGTAACTTCAGGGGTTTGGGGGTGTTGTTAACATTATATTAAAAACTACATTAATGGTCACTAGATGGTCTTAGATTCTTGATCCCACGTGCAATAATTTAAGCAGATTTTTAAAAGCATGGCTAGAAAGAACCCTACAACATTTTGTTTCAGAAAACCTCTGATTTCCGAAAACATCCACTGTCAAAAGCTCCCACAAAAAGAAATCATTTTGTTATTCTCAAAAATGAAAGTAGTGTTATGAAAATGAAATGTCTGACATTTTGAGCAAACAAATTTTACTATAAAATATTTGGTTGAGACCAGCATCCCTAATTCTGCACGGTGCAGATTTAAATCCTTGCCATAAATATGGCTTTGAAACCAGAGGTCAGTCTTCAAAAACAATGAAAGGAGAAGCCGAGTTTCTGCCATGCAGGTTTGCTCCACTTTCAGTTCTGGCTGGGTGGATATAGGTCCGTGTGTCCTCGTGGACCCAGGCCAGGAGGGAGGTGGAGTTGGGGCACCCAGCATTTCAGGAAGCAGGAGACATGGGCTTCCTGCTCAGGACTCTCAAGTTACCTGCAATTACTCTAAAACATTTGTACACACAGAAGACAACCCAAACTACTGTCTTCAGAAAATCCAATCTCTGTCCTTCTGAGACTGATATGCTATCTTTTCTGTAAGCTTAGATATCTCACTATTTTCTTTAACTTTGCTGTGAATGATTCTTTCAGGATATATGTTTCATCCATCCACTCAACATCAAATGGGCAGCCCCAAATCTAAGCTGTTTTTATCTGATCTTTAATGTTCGCTTACTAAAATGAAAAAAGGACCCCAGGAGGTCCTTGTCTACACCCAGGGATCCTTAGCCTGGTTATTTCGCAGTTATTTCAGAGTGAACTTTGGAGACTTCATTTTTCCTTCACTGCCATCTGGACCTGCAGCACTGCATGTGATAGTGTCGTGAACCTTCCACTACCCTTTGAGCAGAGTTCTTCCACAGTCGTGTCAACACAGAACTAAGAAAGATGGGGAGTGTTTTCAAAGATAATCCTGGCATCACATTTTTCAGCTTTTTACAAAGGAAATATAGAAGGTCATACGGGGAGTAGACCCGGGCCTGGGGTGGGATGGAGTCAGCTGTTTCCCAGATTGAGAGGTCTAGATTTGTTGGTCTGGGGGGTCAGTTCTGTTTTCAAAACATTTGAATCTCTGTGTGTGTGTGCGCGCGTGCGCGTGTGTGTGTTCATGCGCACACTCAATACCAAGCACTGTGCATGGAAGCTCTCAGGGTGATGTAAACGTGCTGAGCTTCAGTCTTCTTTATTGTCAAATGTGACCCCAGTTTAGACTGTTTTATGGGGTTCGTCACAGTGGACCATGCATTCATCCCACACTCTTGTCCTGTAATCTGTATCCATCTTTTCCTGAAGCTTGGCCATGTCTACCAGTGGGCCATCCAATCTTACCCACAGAATTTGATGTTAACTCCTTTTCATTCACGTTATTGTTTCTGTTTTTCCTGACTCATGGGCCCAATACAGTGATGGAAATATGCCTGGTATTTATCAAACATATGTAAATTGTGTCCTATTAATGATAAAATCTATAAGGACTCCAACAAAGTAAACTTATCATTGTTTCATATTTAAAAAGCAAGCAAAATAATCCTTGCATTCTAGAAACACAGATTTCTCACAATCTCAATGTGAAATCTAGGAAATAAGAACTTTATCTGAAGTCAAAATATCAAGCATTTTTATTAAAGAAGAGTGAAGCTAGTATTGATTTATAAAACGGTAGCCTTTTTAAATTTTATTTATTGTGTAATATTCAAAGAGTAATGGTTATCAAATTGATTTGTGGATATGAAAATTTGTAACTTGCTGGAAAAGTGGATATTTACATCTCTTCTAAAATTATTAAATTGCACTAATGCAGTTATTCTGTGATATCTTATGACAGCATCCACATCCTTTTATGTAATAATTTTCTATTTACCTAATAGTTCCTACCATGGCTGTCTACATTCTTCTTTGAAGTCATTTTTTTTCCTCAAGAAATTTTCATTAAAGTTATACTGTAAAATTTATAGTATTATTATAATAAATAGTATTGATAAAAATATTTCATAAAAGATTATGCTTTTTTATTCAACAATAGCTAATTTTGATTATACTGAGGTTAGATGTTCTTAGGTTTCTAAATTGAATTTATAAAAATCACTCATAATTAAATCTTGCTTTTCTTCCCCTTGAAAGATATTGGTGTGGAGATTTTCCCAGGGGGTCTTTTGTGTTCACTTTCTCTGCCTGTTCAAGATCCATATTATTCCTCCATTAGCTCCAAGTGAATGAGCCAGTCAACTGAGCTACTTCTAGCTCATGTTTCTGGGCTGAAGAGGACAGAAGAGGAACTACTCCATGGAGAAGGCTAAAGCTGCTGAGTAAAAGCAAGCAACTTGCCAGAGTTTGTTTCTTCGTGTGTCACCCCCTGCTGGACAAATTTCATTCTCCCAGGATCACCAGGGTTTCTACGGCTCTCGATTCCGAAGGAGGACTGGGAAACTCACTCACCGCCAGCAACCGAGTATGAAACTAAACGAACGCACCTTTGCTGAATGACCTGCTAATACTATTCCCAAGCTTACGGCATCCACTTTATTTCCTGTTTTCTCTCGTTATTCAAAAGTCGAGGGTGAGGCATAGGTAGAAAATTTAGAAGAAAAAATAGTGAATTGTTCTACCTTAAGAGCAGGACAACTGGAAGAAATAGATTCTTGTTACTCATTTTCCATGATCTGTAATTTGTCATTTTAAGGAAATAGGATTATTTGGGGTTTTAATTAAAAGGGACACACTCTAGATTTACGTGAAGCCAGCATGCATTGCACATGTTAAACATCCCAGTGCTCACGCGTCCTTGGGCCTGAAACAACGTCCTTTCCTCTGCCAGCCGCAGGTACTGTGGATTCTTTCACTCCCAGACAACGCCAAGTCAGGGCCTCTGAAGGAGTCTGAGCTTTTCTCCTGCAGCCAGACAAAGCTGAGCCTCCCAGCAATCCAGAGAGCAGGCGAATCCAGACAAGGTGGTTCCAGTCCTCACAGCTGGAGGGGCGGGGTGTTTAGACAAGAACGCAGAAGAGGGGCCTCATGCTGGCTAATCCTGACTACAAGGAGGCAAGACTTCACTGGGGAAATTCTCCCTGGGAATCAGTCAAGGACAGGGCAGAAGATGAGAAAAACCAGATTTAAAAAGACACAAGAAAGCACAGGTGGCCTTAGGGACTTAGAGAGAGGAGGCTCGGGCAGAGAGTGCAGAGAGGCGAGTGCCCAAAGATGAACCGCGGCACCAAGAGAAAGCGGGGAGTAGAGGGGAGGGCAGGCTGTGCAGAAAGCTCTTCAGGGTGTGCTCACACCTGTGCATTTGTAGATATATATTCACTCTAGCTCACTGCATTATCCACTCCAGGGTCACTGTAGCATCATACAGTTATCGGCTACACTAGACATCCACATGCCCCCTTACTAACACTAAGCTCAACCTGAGTGAGGCACCTCCTTGCCAGCGAGCACCCACTGCAAAGAAGGCCCTGCAAAGTAGGTCAAGGACATGAGGACATGTAAACAGGCAGAGAGAAGCTGCACAAAGACCGCAAGAGACCTAGGCAGAGCTACCCAGAGACAGGTGCGTCAGAGCAAGTTCCACGTGGGAGGAAGGGTCCTTGACCCCTACAAAGGGTCCCAGGTCCTCCACCTTCCGGAGCCCCCTATTCTGATTCTTATCAAGATGGCTGTCTATTTTCTCCTTTAACCTCCTTCCCAATGAGGTCTTCCTGTCCTTAGTAAACGTTGTACCTTTAACACCTTAGGCGTCACAGCGAGCTTCCTGCCTGCAGTGGAGCGCCCGTGCTGGACCCTGGATGCAACAGTGTTCAGCTACGTAGATCTTTCCATCCCTCTCTGCCTTGGTCCACTGGAGCTGCTGAAATGAAGCCCTTTAGAAAGGGTGGCTTGGCCCATGCACATGTATTCCTTGGAGTCCCCGAGGCTAGAAGTCCAAGACAAACGTGTCAGGGTGGTGCTGCTCTCTGGGGGATGCTTCTC
The DNA here is from genome assembly GCF_053883595.1 of Heterocephalus glaber. Classification (NCBI taxonomy): domain Eukaryota; kingdom Metazoa; phylum Chordata; class Mammalia; order Rodentia; family Bathyergidae; genus Heterocephalus; species Heterocephalus glaber. The sequence goes on from NW_028258156.1 coordinate 29,358,573, forward strand.
TTGCCCTGGAGGCGGCAGCCTCTTGCTGAGTCGTCCCAGGGGAGAGAGAGAGAGAGAGAGAGAGAGAGAGAGAGAGAGAGAGAGAGAGCTCACTGGTCTCTTCTTGGTCTCAAGGGGACACTAGTTCCGTGGTAGGCACCACCCCACAGCCTCACCTGAGCTAATCACCTCTTCGAGCCTAGCCTTCTTCCAGGATTTCAAAGCTGGCCACTGGGGCTCCAACCTGCAAATCTGGGGCTGGGGGGGATGACACCAAAGTTCATTCTACATTGCTTAAGAGTCTTGCTTCTCTCCAAAACCTGACAACCTTCCAATAATTTCTTCTTTCTTAGCTGATGAGCAACCTTCTCCCTGAAGTGGGTGTTCACGAGGAGCAGTGGCCTCAGTGTTTCTAAACTGGAACCATCCAATGCATTCACTCCCATGGCTGGGCTTGCCTTCCCCAGCAATGTCCTGGACCTCAGCTATCTGTTTCTTTCTTCTCATGAACGTGTAGGTTCCGGAGAAGGCCTTTCATCCCTCTCTCTTCCCCTCACCCTCTCCCTGCAGTCACTACCATTTTAATACACGCAAACGTCTCCTGTACTCAAATTTACTGGCTCGCTCCCTTTACGGCATAGCTTTTCCCTTCTCCAGAATGTCGTACAGAGCAAAAAGCTCTTGACAGGTTTGGCTCTACTCACTTTCTCCAAATCCTTACCTACTTATCATTTTTCAACCTACAAATAACCGCTCTCAATGTCCACACTCCACTGAGAAATGTGCCTGCCGAGAGAACCCCTGGCTGGCTCCTTAAACTCCAGAGCCCTGGGCCTCTGAGCATCCATGTGGTTTGGGCTCTCGGCAGCGGCGGATGCTGATTACCCTGCTCCTGTCTAGAGCTCTTCTCTGCCCTGGCTCGGTTCCCTCCCAGCGGGGTCGCTTCTTTTCCTCCCATCAGGTGAGGTTCCCTTCTTGGTCTCCTTTACACTGCGTTTCCTCTACCTGCCGTTCAACACTGGATTTTCTTGGCTTGCATTTTAGACCTTCTTCCTCTGTCACTTTAAAATTCTCTCTGGCTTTCAAATGTCACTCATAGACCTGTTTAGAAATTTTCCTAAGCAGCTACCTCCTTCCTCTATGGCTTCTGATTGCTACTTTAGCACGGGAGGACTAAGCAGTATTATTAAAAGGCATCCCGGTCAGGCGCCGACCTCATCTTCCCACCCAACAAAGTCTCTGCCAGCTGAACAGGCACCAGGCTGCAACCCATCATCCAGGGTCAACATCTTGGCCCCAACTCTCTCTTTCCGGTCCTTCTCCACCAAATTGACTCATCCCTGACTCGTTCTATAACCTAAACTAAGTCCCTAGAAAGAGCTCAGGTGAATCAATTGCTCCGGGTCAGTAGGCAGCACGCTTTCTCGGCTGTTAGTTATCTCCTCTTAGGCTCCTGTATGAGCGTCTCACTCGGCACTGAGCTTCCCGTGCTGTTTGCTCCATTCCACTTTCAGAAATGTAAACAGGCCAAGCTTCCTAAAATACCATCTGACCTGAACGAGCCTATGCAGACATCTCGGTGGCTTCTCATTGCATTTCCTGGCCTGTATCACAGCTCTCTGGACACATTCCAATTTCTGGACTGTGCCAATCTTTGCTTCTATCAGTTTATCACATGTGCGCACCTATGGATTCTTTCTTCTTAGAAGGATTTCAACCACCCCCAATTCTACCTTCACTCAATAAGCTCTTAGTTACTACTTGCGTTTTACTTTTAAAATCATTTTCCTTGGGAGGACCATTCTGATTCCCTTTGCAAATTTAATTCACAAGCGCCATGTCCCCTTTGCACCTTACATGCGGATTTCAGAATATGCTTCTGTGTTCTGGAATCTTGTCTTCTGCTTACTATGTGACATTTACCCTTGGACATTGAGGCAGCATCTAATAGTTAGTAGGCGCAAACCAAACATTATCCCCGAACCCACTCTTCGGTTTCCCCACACAGTATGTGGAAACTGTAGAGGTTAGCACTCTTGGGGTTGTCCTTAAAACCTTTCTCCTTGCAGCACACATTCATGGGGCTCAGTCCTCACTGCATCTCTGGTCTCACTGATATCGTACCCTGCTCAGCTCCCCTTCACTCCAAGCCCTGTCCTTGCAGGGATGGTTGCAGAGACGGCTCACACCTGCTCCTTGCTGTGTCTTTGCTCCCACCCGATGGCAACTTGACTCAGATATTCCACAATGGTACACATACAAAGCCTGTGGTACCATCAATATAAATAATTTTGATGTATTAGTTAAAAGTCAATACATAAATGAAGTAGGGACATTTAAATATTTACAGATGCTTTGATTTTTCTTTGAAAAACTACAGCCATTCACAATATCCTAATAGAGTTTACTGCTAATAAGACAGCTCTCTGGTAACAACTTGCGTTCGTGGTAAGAAAGCCTGAAACAGCAGCGAGGGGAGTTGTCTTATTGTCATTCCAGGCAGCCCTGCCAGCTTCCTCCTTGCACCAGCTGCTCCCCAACATTGTCAGCCACATGCTCCGGAGCTGCCATATGTCTTTAGGCCAAAGAGCAGGAGAGCCAAGTGGATGGCTGTAAAACTTCAGTTAGTAATTATATCTGATTTCTAAGCCTGGCAAAAGGAAACTTCAAATTTATCAATGAGATTTAATCGTTGGTCAAATGTTTTTATTATATCCTAAGTTTTGTATTGCTCCATGTCTCACTGGAGTTAGCAAATTAGAATGAGACATTAAAGGGTGGTGCAGGTGCATCTTCTTTCATATGATTGAAAAAAGGTTGTGAAAAGGGTGTGGCCTCCATCCCTGCAGGTCGGGGCCCGTGGGAGGCCATAGAGAGGATGCTGACATCATCATTCAATTGCTTCAACCTTGCAAAGCTTGTTAAAGGCTGTTAGATTCCAATTAAATGGTTATAGTAAAGAAGTCAGTACCTAACGCTTATGTTGTTTGATAACAATTGACATTTAAGCCCTAATATCTAGTATAGATTTAAATGAGATTTTTCTGACACCATACAAATATGACAGCATGTGACAGTAAAAATACATTGTAATAGAGGGTCCAGGTGACATGTATTCTGCTACATGTTGTGTTCATGTAAAGAATGATGATCCTGGGCTACATTCCAACCCTGGAAAAAGCTATGTTTCCTTTTACAATGAAATTTGTTGTAGAAGTGAAGGAAACAAGTAGTAATGGCAGTTGGCTGTTTTTCGGATTAAAGACTAGACCTTAATCTGTTTTCCTATATGAGGAAAAGTCATTCTGTTTATGTGCTGTATTAGCAAAACTCAAACCAGCTGAATAGGACAACAAAGGAAATGTGTTCAGGTTTGCTCCAGTAAAACAAGACTGAGGAAAGCATTCCACACTAAGCTCGAAGCAGCTCACCGCTGAACTGGATGGGTTCCCAAGACCTGGGCCCGTTCATGCCTCTGGCGCCACAGTGAAGAAACTGTCCCAGTGCAGCACTCAGTCCCAGCAGCCCACCAAGGCCTCAATCCCGCACTTGCCAAACAGCTTCTCATGAATGAGAGAAGAGCCAGACTTCCTTGGTCATTATTTCCACAGTCAGGATAACTTCCTGCTCTCAATACATGCTGAAACGACTTCTCTCTACCTATCCGCTTTTCCGTGTCTTGGTTTTCCCCTCTGTAAAAGAACATTAGCTATTTTTATACAAACATCTCAGGGGTTTGGGGGTAGTTTTTCTCTGTTTGGGATAGGCAATTTATTTGTGCATGTTTGCAGCACATAATAGAAGTTTCACTTGAGCCAGCTGTACCTCATCTGGGTATATTCTGGAAAGGGCTGAAGGAGTCACGTTGCGGAGACACATGCTTACCCATAGTTACAGGGGCACCATTCTCAGCAGCGGAACTCAGGAAGCGCAGTTATCATCTGTCTGCCACATTTTAATGTAGCCTTTGTGTAAATATGGACAGATACTCTAGTTTCTTCCTTAGTATACGCCGGACGACCTCTTGGTTTTTACAAAGCTTTAGGTTGTTGGGTTTGGATTTATTAATATATATACTGTTGCCATACATCCAGGTATCTCTTCTATTATTTTAGCCTTTTTAATAGATGGATACCTAGAATAAACGAATAAAATTCTAAAAACAAAACATAAAGTGTTACAGCTAGCGTTTCATCAGCAGTACATGACCATAAGTTGGTTATAGAATTGACCTTCACAGTGAGATGCAATTACTTGGTTTAAGCAACATCCAAAACAAGAAATTTGATGAGAAAGCTATTAACCTCAACTTTTCTTTGTTCTGAACAGTTCAACATTCCAAGATTTTGGGAAGAAGTGAGAGCCAATGTGCAAACATTTTAGAGCTGACAGTTGCATGCCATATGCCAGGAATCTTTTACAAATGGAGCAGTATTTCCATTCACAATCATTTTCAGTATTGTGTGTACGTGTGTTTACACAGCCTCTGAAATACTACTTTTAGGTCCAGATGAGAAAAGGAACTAAAACAATATATTTGTCTTTCATAATCCCTATCAAAATTATTCTTCTACTGTATTTCCTGCCTTGTTGGGGGAGCTTCCAAGGAATCAAAGATAAACTATCAAAACTTATTTAAGAATAAAAGTAAGGATAGTAAAACTATGTAAACAAAACCTCTTGTTTTGCTTGGAAGTATATTTAAGGATTATCCCGTGGTGGGCCCAATTTAAATTTTCCTTGGGAGGACTGGGAAAGAAGCGATACCAGTTGCTGGCCAGCAATTAGTGTCATGCACTTGATGACCATCATTGATTTCTCGCTAACAGTTCTTAAAATGCTGCACTGAGATTACAAATCTTTAAAATTTTGCATTTTATGCCATCACAAAGAAATGTTGTCCCCAAATAAAATAAAAGAAATCTGATTGACGCTTAGGGTGAAACATCAATTGATGAACACAGGCTTATTTTTAAAGTAAAATTGTTTTTAAAATGATGTTCCTTCTTGAAAAATCAGGGTATTAGAGTCATAAAAATGGTATTGCTAAAAATAATTGAGCAAATAAACTTTGCTTTCAAATGCAAAAAAAAAAACTTATTTAGACTCCTTGTTCTGCATCACCCGTAGGACACAGTAGACCCCTACTTTACATTGATTCTGGCTTCTGTTCTCTTCATGTATCCTTACTGTCCACTGGCTCTGCCCACACACACCCCCAGGAGGACTCGGGCAGAGCCAGCGGAGACCATGGGGAAGACACCCCTAGAGCTGCCGGGCAAATTAGACAAACACACAAGAAGCCATTACAGCAATGATGACTGCTGACTCTGGTCTTATCGATTGTGAAGCCACCATCTAATACTCAACTAGAGTTTATTTTTTGAGAAAATTTGATTTATAATTTCTCTATTGTATATCTCTCAATGACTTTTTGGACAAAATAATTCTCATCACCACCTCCTGACCGGCCAGTCCTAACCAAGGAAGACAGCTCATGCTCTGGCCTTTAAATTGTTTTGAGGCCCCTAAATGAGTCATAACATCATGTTTTTTGGTTCTGTTTTAGGCTACTATGTCAGAAATGCCAGTTCCACTCTTGTCCACCCAAAGGATACATCATTTTCCTCTTCATTAAGTCTTCATCTCCATACCTCACACTGATAAAATTAATCATACTTTCCCCTAGGCTTAGTCTAATCTACTGCTTGAGCAAAATTTTATAAATACTCCTACTATACTATACTGTAACTTTAAAAATGCTGCTGCTTCTCTCAATAGAAAGTGAGTTTCTTGAAGTCAGGATTAAGTGCTAATTTTCTTTGAAATTGTACATATAATACAATCTTAATATAGAATATCACTCTTTAAGGGAGATGTTCTTTGTAAAATCTTCATTCTTCTGAGCTTTAGCATCCCTGAAAATATCTGTTTCAAGATTAAGGGAAATGTACTTGAATGCAAATGAACCTATGCTGACATAAAATAAGCATGAGCAGTCAATCGATTGTTTCAGAGATCTTTCTCTTACCAGCTAAGTAAATCAAGGACATTTGGACACAAGTGTTTACCTGTTCATGTGAAGGTGAGAGGTGATTTTTCCAAAGTCACGAAGTTTACTGGATCAGTTTATGAAACAATTCTTAAATTGTCATGTGTTTCATGTGTTAATTAAAGCTGTTGGTCATTGTCAGTTTTCCGGGCTGACATAACAAGAGCTCCACATGGAGGGACTCAAAGAAGAAGATAGATTGACTCACAGTTCTGGAAGTCCAAGCTCTCATGTCATCAGGATCCGCTTCTTCTGGAGTATAAGAGGATCCCTTCCGGGCCTGCCCACTAGCATCTGGGGGCTCAGTAGACAGCAGTGGCTTTCCTCGGCTTGGGGAAACATTCTCCTTTCTTCCTCCATCTTCAGAGGGCATTCTCCCCACTGGCGTCCATCTCTAAGTTTATCTTTCTGATAAGCAAGCAGTGATACTGAATTAGAGCCCACCCTAATATCCTCATTTTAATTGGGTCACCTTTGAAATAACCCTATCTCCAAGCAAGGTCACGTGCTGAGGTTCTGGTATTTAGGATTTCAATATACAAACATCAGGGTCCACAATTTGATCTGTAACTATTGCTGTACAGTAAATCTAGACTAAGTAGCTTACAAGAATACAGTTTGGTTGAGTTCATTGGTCAGGTTTATATTAGTATGCCAAAATATTTGGAACAGGCTACTTTACTTTTTAAAAGAGGCAGGAGAATTTGGGCTCACGGATCTAAAGGAATAAGGTCCTAAGAGCAGGGCATGCCTGCTGCTAGCACCCTCCGGCTGTGTCCATCATGGCAGACTGCGGATTTTCTCTGTGTGTGATCTCTGTCTCTCCTTACAGAGCCACCAGGATTCAATCAGGGGCTCTATCCTGATGACCTAACTTCGCCTAATCTCCTCCCAGAGGCCTCACCCTGAAGCACAGTGGGCAGATTATGTTTCCACCCTCTTAATGCTATTTCCATGAGATGTGGCAAATTAAAATCATGCATGAGTTTAGGAGGACCAAAGCAGAGTAAGACTACAACAATGAGCTTCAGAATGAAATCCGTTATTGTCAGATAAATGGCCTGCCTGTTGGACAGACGCCACTGGTATAAAAAAGGTAGACGATTTCAGTACATATCCAAATTGTACTGAACTGAAAGTATTAATTCACTCATGCAAACTGCAGAAGCATTAGAAGTTTTTCTGTAGCTGATAAAATCATTTTGATTCAGTAGTTGTTATATTTATCTATACATAAAATATGAGAAAAAGTAATGGCCAAAATAAAATGAGATAAGGGCCAGGAATTTAGCTCAGTGGTTCCACCGCCTGCCTTGAAAGCCCAAGGACCCGAGTTCAATCCTTGGTACCAAAAATAAATAAATAAATAAATAAATAAAGATAGATAGATAATAGAGATAGATAATAGTAAATAGTAAAATATGACATAGTCCATGTCTATGTTTTGAGAATGTCATTGTACTTTTATTGATTTGTAGTTGATAAAAAATAAATCATGAATTTACTTATATGGATATACAATCATATTTCTATTTTTATTAATAGGAAATTATCATCTAAAATATGTGATTAAGCAAGCTATCCATAATTTCCTGTTCTTTTTTCTCTCTAATCTCTTTCTATTGTCCATATTAAACTTTTTTTTTTCAAAAATAATATACATTGATTAAAAGATTAAACTGGAAATATAGAATCATTTTTTCTATTTCCAAAGAAGTATATTATTTCCAAGTAACTTGATAGCCCACAAAAGTTTCAGATACAACCTCTACCTTAAAGATCTTAGCATCTACTCGGAGGACACAATTCATTTGCTGAGAATATAAACTCTATGGATTAAAACGTACCTTTCCAAAATTTATTTCCTACCAAAATAGAACACTATTAGGATGTTACATTGAGGCTAGTCTTTTTGATCTTAGACACTGCATTTTTTCAAAGTTCTGAAAAATAATGTGATAAAAAGTTATAGGGCAGAAGCAGTGCCACATTGGCGCCCGAGGCTAAAGGAAACGTCAGTAACAGCGGCCCTGTTTTTCCTACATTTTTTTAGATTTTTCCATGCCAAAATTTTTTTATTTTTAAAAATATTATTGAGGCTTTCTCACATTCCCTCCAATTCTGTACACAAAATGAGAGCCCGACCAATCTCACCCGAGACCCAGAACCAGATGCATGTATGAAATACTATCCCTACGTCCTTTGTGTGGCGCTAAGGATTTGCTCATTTAAAATGGAAGTCTTTACATTTAAATGCTTAACATTTTTGCTTATGTGGCCCTGAGGTTTGCATTTTGTTACTTTTTTTTGGTATTTTAGGAAGCACTAAACCTCACCAACCACAGAGAAAATTAGGTATTACTGACAAAGTGGACCATTTAGATTAATGCCAACATCTCAAATGTCACTTGATTTTTGTGTAGTCTACTCATGCCTGTGAATGGCTTTAGCAAAGCCACTAAGACATCTTAATATCTTTGTCAGTTTTGATGGAGAAATGTTTATAAACTGTGCTTCAGAAAGAATGGCTTGGGCATCTTCCAGGGGAAAAGGTTGCTTAGGAACAGCAAGGGTCTGGATTTGCTCCTTGTCAAGTTTATAGGCTGTGTGCTGAGGGACTTCCTTTCAGGGAGGGAAACATTTTTGTTGCTGTTGTTATTTTGATGCACAGCTTGGGGATATATGTGGTAGGAAAGATTGTACGAACTTAGATTTCATGTGTGTGTGGTGTGGGTCTGAACTGCTGATTTACCAGGATTGACTCATACTGAGTGGCATTTTACCCTTTGGCTTTAGTCCTCTGTGGGGAGGAAATGCTCAAGCAAGCAACCTGCCCCTGTCTGAGAGGATGCTCATCCTAGCCAGACTGCCTTGTGCTGCACTCTCTATTTGGCGTTACTGCCAAAGACTGCACTGGCATTAAAAGGCCATTGTTTCTCAGTCTTAGAATCCTGTACGATTTCCACAGCCTCAGCACAAAGAGGCTCACAAGCTCCCACCAGCTCGGAGCTTCCTGAAATGATTCCCCGGCACAGAGGGGGCCATGCGGGAGCTGCAGGAGGCCCAGCTCTTTGGCAAGAAGACATTTCCAATATTTTGAAGAGCAATTAGTAGAAGTAGAAACCTTCTTCTCTACCTCTCCATTTTAAGGTCTTCTTTCAAAATTCCCTTTCAAATAGTGTCGTCTCAGAAATGTTGCATTTAAAATACTGATAAAACTATTTTGTAGAGCTTGCAAGGGAAGCAATTTCACCGACAAAGCCATCTGATGTCACACTCTCCAATTTTATTCCCATGTCTTAGAAATCATCCAGCTAAATATCCTCCTGTTAGAAAGGAAGAAAGTAAAATATCATAAAGTTGGATGATTGAGGCAGTTGCACTTCCCACCTAGTGACAGAACTGGCTCTGGAGCTGTCTCCGTCTGACTGCATCATGTGTTGGTGAATCTGCAGAGCCTGGTGTAACGTCACCTCTGATAGGTGATTAAGGATGATGTGCTGATGGGAGTACAGGGGTCTGAGGGGCATGAAGTGTGGGCTTCTGCACCTGTGGTTTCCTCTCTAATACAGGAGGGAGGAAAGGCAGCAGGTGGATAGGGGGAGACTGAAGAAAGCTTTATTTTCCTGCATGTGGTGCAGCCATTGAAAATGCTATGGACTGCCTGTATCCCTCCAACCACATAGGTTAGAACTCTGATCCCCAAGGTGGTGATATTTGGACTATGGCAGTGGTGGGCCTATGGGAGGTACTGAGGGTTGAGTAGGTCCAAGAGTGGAGCCTTTGGTGGGATTGGCAGCCTTTGAAGCAGAAGGAGGGAGCAGCATCTCCTCTGTGTCCTTATTTGGATTCCCTAAGGCAGCAGTCATGTGGGACCAGGAGGAGGAACTCACTTTGACCTTGACCATGGTAGCACCCACATATGGGGCTTCTAGCTTTCACTCTTCGAGAAATAAATGTTTATTGTTTAAGCCACTCCATCTACTGTGCTTTGCTTTACTACCCCAAATGGCTAAGACAGTAGAGAAAATGTTTATTGGTGAAATCCCAAATGCCTGGGGCCCCTAAAACTGTGAGCATTATCTCTACAGGTGATGGGAGATGTGAGGAGTTTAGGGCTAGGAGGGACATGGCGCTCAGATACAGGGTAACCCCACACACATGGGTGGAAGACATTTCCCCGCCTGCTGCCATTACAACTCTGCTTCCTGCCATCTTGGGGTGTCTGGGCTGCGGTCCACATGCCCATGTACAGACACACTATATGTGTGTGCATGCACACCTCTCTCATCTCTCCTGTGGATAATACTTGTTAGAAACAAGATCATCAAATATGTATTTATAGTTGAGATAAAATAATTCCATAATTTCAAACCAATAAATATGTCTCTCACTCTGCAAGGAATTAATTCAGCTAAACAAGCAATAAATGTTAGAAATCAATCACTTTCAGTAAGTTTTGAGTCTCAGTAATTAAATTTGAGGTTAATAGATATTTGAAAGTTTTCTTCAAGGACACTGAGTGAAAAATCTCTTTACACCTATATTCTACATATTTTCTTAACATAAATTGATTTCCTCCCATGTTTTATTGCTATATCCATTTCTTGACCTGAAAATTTTAAGTATTTTTTTTAAATTGCAATTTGAAAAATCTTTATGTCTATCTCAGTTTACCTGGGAAAGTAGATGTTTTAAAAGACGACTGGATGATTAATTAAGAGTAGGAAATAGTGTGACAGGGTTAAAAGTTTGTTTCTTACCCCCTGGATAGAATGGGGTGCTATGAGCATTCTGCTGCTTGTTTTGATGAAATTAATGAATGTGTACAACTTCAGAGCCTCAGAGAGCAATGTGCGATACAGAGAATAGTATTGGCTCTGTCAACCTAGAGATGGTAACTGAGACCCAAGGATTCAACAAGGTAATGAAGGGAGGACAGGTGAGTTCAAAGAAAAAAAGAGCCCATGAGGGTGTAAAGAACATCACAAATATTTAAAGGATAAAGATAAAAGGGATCAAAGGACCTGCAAACAAAATGGAACCCTGGAAACTGTGGTATCACAAGACTGAGAAGAAAACTGCTCAAGAAATGAAGCAGACCAAGAGACCAAATGCTGAAGTTATCCAATGAGAGAGATATGGACTGAGAGTCGTCCATACATTGGAGGTCAAGGGATCTCAGAAGCCCTTTGGGGCACTCTGGGAGGAGGGTCCTGGAAGCAGGCCTCATATCCAGGGGCTGAGGGGGCGAAGCAGGGCCACACTGGACCCGGAGTAATTAGCGATCATTGAGAGGGCCTCTGAGGCCGGAAGCTGGGAGTACAGGGGTCTGAGGGGCATAAAGTGTGGGCTTCTGCACTTGTGGTTTCCTCTGTAATACAGGAGGGAGGAAAGGCAGCTGGTGGATAGGAGGAGACTGAAAATCTGAGAGACTGAGGACTGCAGAGTCAGCCCTCCAGGGAGATGAATCGAAGTACAGGACTTCCATAGAGAACAGAACGCAGGATGGACATGGGACAGACAACAGGAGGGAGGCAGATGGGGAAGGAACCCACTGCAATGCAAGGGGATCAGTGTGTCCCAGGCTCCTCTGATGAGTTAAACAAAGCCCACAGCTATGTGCTGAGAACAAGCCGGGATATTCGTGACATGAGAGGTTTACCCTTCACCCGTATCCTCCAGTGACTCCTCGTAAACTGAAATTTCTTCTTCTCAACATCTCTACCTCCATCCCCCCCGTTCTGTCACTAGAACTGAGTCGTCTGGTTTTCCAGCTTTTCTCTTTTCTCGCGCCTCTCCCCCCAAGTCCTCGTGCTGTCTCAGGAGCCCTGCTCGGGCCTCGGCACGTCTTCTCCCCCGGGCCCTGCCTGTCACTGGGCCTCTCTGGCCCATATTGGCAGGGCAGCTCCAGTCTCAGTCTCGAGATGCCGTGTCATCGGACAGCTTTCTCCTCGGCCTGAACAGCTCCCTTCACACTCCTGCTCCAGATAGCTGACAGGCCGAGGCACCGTGTCATCCCTCCGCTGACACTTCCACCGTGGCCCTGCTTCTGACAGGGTAAAATCCAATCCCTTATCATGAACTGCAAAGCTCCTTGGGACTGGTCTCAAACCCTTGTAAAAATTTATGTCCAGCTGATGTCAACCAGACTGGCAGTGTCAAGAAAGCCCTGTCCCTTCCACTCAAATCCCACGTGTGCGTTCGTATTTCACTCCTCTTGTCACATTTTCTCTCGGTTTTCACTGCAGCCTTGGTACTGACCAGTTATATAAAAACTGACCTTTTCAGGAATTCCTATTCTCAGACATCTGCCTACACTTTTCTCTCCATTCTTCACCCTGACTTAAATGGAATTTGTATTTTATGCCATAGATTCAGCAGTATTATAATTCTTCTCTTCATTAGAGTGACATGTTACAGGGAAAGTTTAAGAGTCAGGTTTTTAGGTCAATTTCTTAGATTTAAAACTTGACTTCACCTGGCTTTAAATTGACTGAAGGCTTGGCACCTTTTGAAGGCTCTTGTGTCTCTCTTCGCTCATTAGGAAAATGACTTGTGAAATCAGTGGGGAGTAAGGACGCGGATGCTGATGGAGCACCTCCAGGGGGCGACACCCCAGTGCACAGAGGTGCTTGTCACTGTCCCCACTGATGCCCTTCATGCCTCTTTTTCTTCTCAAATTAAATCTGGCAGATTTCTGCGCACACAGAGGCCCACATCTGGCAAAGAAACAGAGCAGGGGCTGCAGTAATGCAAGGCCTCACAGCTACAATGAGCTCTAGCCTCAGCTGCTCCCTGCAGCCTGACCAGGGCCCCACCCTGCACCACCCCATTCTCTGCGCCCCACCCCACCTGTCCCTGCAGAAGCAGCCTCGGAGCTCTGCCCACTTAGGATAGCACAGCACTCAGGCCCACTGGGAGTCTCCATCCCGGACCCCCGGGGAAGGCATCACTCCGCAGAGCTGGCTCCACAGCACCCGGTCCCCAGCCCACCCTGGAGGGACTGATTTGGGCTCCCACCCTGTGTCAGCAGCAGCAGCTGTGACACCAGCAACAAGAACAGCAGCAGCGCTCAGCACCCAGCAAACTCCTCAGCAGCTACTGCCCAGCACCCACGGGTATGGACTGCACTGAGGACCAGAGGGGCTGGGAAGGGATGGCTTGTGCCAGGCTGTCCTCCCACTGACCCTTTAATTCTTCTGTTACTACTAGGCCTTAACCTGTTCTCGTGCATATTATTTATATAAGACCCCAGAGGGGCTGCACCCAATACATGTGGCTTCCTACAAAAACAGGCAGAAACATCCCCACAAAAATCACGTGTTCAGAACATAGTATACCCACATATAAAAATTCATATTTAATAAATTCAAGGGCAGGGGATTTAGCTCAGTGGTTCTGCTGCCTGCCTTGCAAGCGCAAGGTCCAGAGTTTGATCCCTGGTACCAAAAAAAATTAAAATTAAAATTAAAAAAAATAAATTCAGCAGTATTTATTGGAAAATTTTTACACACAATGTATAGCATTTAGTGTGGAAAAATCTCATGTCTTAGTTGTGCTCACAAACATGCATGTGCCAACCTAAAGGTGATCCACGCACGCAGGCGCGATGTGGCCAACAGTGCAGTTACAGCGCACCTTTAGACACTGAAACAAGATTTTCCTTGGTTTTACCAACCTCCCAGAAAATGCAAGCAGGAAATTGGAATTTTAGTGATCCCGACTTCCCCCTTTCACCCCTGCCTTCCAGCCCACATATTAATTCAAATAACCCCTCGGCCTCCCGCGGCCTTAACTTCTTTTCCTCTGCTCCCGCTCCACCTCCTCCACCCTCGCGCTGTCTCCAAATGTCGTGTTCACACCCCCGGGGGCCCGAGTCCGAGTCCGCACTGCTAGAAGGCACTGAGAACTGACGAAAGCAAATGTATTGTGTTGTCAGGAACTCCGCTAGTAGTGATTTCCAGAAAAAGTTCCCCTTCTCCAAATATAAGTAAATGGATACAGATAAACATATTTTAAACAAAACAAATACTTTTAGGATACTATAGCACAGCATCGTATTTTGGGAAGATTCCAGAGCACTTAGGTCCCTGTGAGCCCAGACATGCCCGCAGGAGCGCACATCCCTCTGCAGGGGACTCGGCATCCCGCCTGGGTCCTGGCGAGGCAGCGGAGGATGCAGCGGAGGATGCAGCGGAGGATGCAGCGGAGGATGCAGGACGCCAGGCCCCTTCAGGCCTCAGCACAGGCTCGGCCAGGCCGCACCGAGCGGAGAGGTCCATGGGGCGCCACGCCTGCTGCAGGGCCGCACCCAAACGCCCACAGGGATCCACCAGCTTCCCCCACCCCAGCAGGGGCGGAACCCAAACACCTGCCGGTGTCCCGGATGGCCTGGACCCTGGACATCGCTAAGGTAGTGTGAAAAGTAGTGGCCTCCAAACAGCCTCACTGAGATGCAGCGCCTGTGGAGAGGCGTGGAGACCACCGGAGGCGGCTGCAGAGAAGTAGGTCCGGCTGGGCCCAGCTGGGCGGCGGCCGAGGGAGAGGGCCACTGGCAAGGCTGGGGAGACAGACAGACGACAGCGGCACAGGGGCTGAGGTCTGGGGACGAGTGACAGTAGAGGTAATGAATGCAGGAGGATTATTTCCATCCCAAGCCGTGGCTTCTGATGTGACCAGCTGGGCCTCCCGCTGTCGGGGGCGATGGCTCCTGAGTGCTCCGTGCAAAGGGGAAGAGGGGCCCCAGCTGGCCTCTGGAACACTCAGCTGGTAGCCAGAAGGATTGCTGGGGGGGGGGGGAGATGCTTTCCACACCTTTTCCTGCTCCTGGTCTTCACGGGGATCCCGTCCTTCAGACCCCACCCCATCTCTTCCCACACAAAGAAAATCACACAGGCACAGATGCGTAAGTCGCCAACTCTCGGCATTTCTTCCTCTGAGCAAGCACCCCAAGAGTTTCCTCGAGACCTTAACTATGTTAAAACTAAATAAATGTATGAATTTTTTCAGAAAGGGCTGTTAGAGTAATCGCGCAGTAACGTTTATTACTGGTGACACCTGTCAGCATTTTTCTTATTTTTCCACCCCCAAATCAGAGCTTAGATCTCCCCTCTTCCCTGTTTCTGCCGGCAGAGCCCTGCCAGTCCTCACTGACTCAGGAGGGGCCCCAGCCCTTCCTCCCCTGAGCCTGACCTTGGCCTTTTGCTCCGTCCCCCACTCCAGAGACCCATGCCAAGAATGCAGTGTCATCTGGGTTTCTCTCTCCCTTTTCCACTGCACACCCTCTGTGCACAAAACTCTTCTGATTCTACTTGCAAAATATGCCTGGCATCAAGCTCTCTCTCACCCACTGAACGTCGTTCCCGGCCGGCTGGAGGGCACTCTCCTCCTCTGAGGTCACCATGACGTGATGGGCTGCTCATATCCCAGGCGCCCACAGTCCGATTTCCAGACGGCAGCCAGAGGGATGGTAAATCTTAAGTGAGATTATGTCATTCATTACTTAGCATGGTACCAAAGCTCCCTTTTCACCTACAGAAAGCGCTGACATTCTTACAACAGTCAACAACACCCCACACCACAAACACACACACACACACACACACACACACACACATACCATTGCCCGGGTACATACCCCCAGATGCCCCTCAGCTGTTCCAGGCCCACAGTGAACACGCTTCAACACTGGAGCCTGCCCTGACCCCGTAAATACCTGCCGCCCCATCCCTTTGCATATCAACTTCTAATACACAGTGAGGCTTCCAGTTTATTCTGCTTCACTTTCACCTCTTCCATCCAGATCTGAAGGCCCATGAGAACAAGAATTTCTGTGCTGTTCTGTGCATTTTCTAGCACATAAGTCATGGGTTAATAAGCATTGTTTCAGCTAATGAATTCATTTGGGTTTACTCTGTGACAATGCTGCACAGGAATATTGAAAAGGAATTAGTTGATACTGAATGACTATGACAGTTCAACCTGAGCAGGTTGTGTAAATGAGGCATAGTTTCTGGCTCACACTGAAGGGACACTTGGCCTCCCTGACTGTTACACTGTAGAATTTTATGACCCCACTTCCCACTCAGGGTAGCTGATGTTGTGAAGATGTGAAAAACATTCATAGAATAAAATAATAGAAAAAGTTCTCTTCAGTAACTATCCAGTGCCATTTAGTCTTTTGGAACTGGGTTATGGAAAGGGAACAAGACAGAGAGATCCTGCTCACACCAAGGCTGAATCCAGGGGAAGACAGGAGACAGACCACGGCCAGACATGAGCTTTTCAGGGAGAGGAATTGCTACAAAAGCAGTGGAAGAGTAATACAGGAAGCAAGCCAGCACTAATGAGCCTGATGGTGCAGTGCTATCAGGGAATGAACTGGAGCTAAATCTTGAGTGAGGCGTAGATGTCACCAGTGCCTCTCTCCGGGGAGGGGACAGGCGGAGGGCAGCTGGGCCACCTGAGTTCAGTGCAGGGCCTGTGCCCAGGTAGGGGCAGAGTCGGGTCGAGGAGGTCACTGCAGTCACCTTGTTACTTCTGGACAGTGTTCTGTTTGCATTTAGGATGAGTGATCTGCAAAACATTATTTGGACAGCTGTCTGTTTAATAGCACACTTGTAGCCACCACAAAGCTGAAGCATAACTAATGTTTTCTAGTCAAGATTATTTCTGAGGTGTTTTCCTTCACTTCTGAAATAAAATGAACTCTCTCGACTTTATTTTTTGCTAAAGCTAAATTTACTTTTCTGAGGTCACTCTGCTTTATTTGATATTTTCTGCCCACATGTAGTAAGAAAGCCAATCCCTTACTGTACATAACTACTTTTTGAGGTTTCCAAAGAAGACATTATGCTCTAATGCCCTGAAGATTTATTTGCAAAACTTCTACACGGAAGGAAGGGAAACCACAGAAATTTTGAGGCAGAGCTGGAGAGGAAATGGGGCAGCTTGTTGGAACACGGTCAGCAAATGAGAAGGCTGAGGTAGAAAAGGACCAAACGCTTCTGTACAGAGCTGCAAAGATGTTGAAGTCGAGAACCCACAAACAAATAAATCAGGGTGAGAATGTTTCCACTAAATAAAATAAATAGATTCCAAAAGAAAAGAAAAACAGTGAACCTATTCAGTCCCTGAATATAAAAGTCAGAAAGGCCTTTGATAACCTTTGTTCATTTAAAATATAAATCAAAATTAACATTTTAGAACAATGTCACCAATGAATTTAGCCCTCAATATCATTAAATTATTCAAGATGATTAAATATTTAAAATATTTTTGATGCTTTTTATTTTCTAGAAAGACTATCTTGGGTTATAAAGCACATTGTTATTAAAAAGCATGAGAGAGATAGCCTTTTTTAAAAGTAAAAGAAGATGTCAGTACTTTTAATCCGTAATTTAATTCTTTAAAAAAATAAAGCTGACACTATTTAATTTTTGCTAAGAAAAAATTCTATGTATGAAAATTTTTAGCCTAATATTCTCCTAAATTTAAAATTTTTCTAGAACATATCTTTAAAAATTAGTATACAAACTACATTTGTCCACATATCTCAATAGTTCATATACTTATTTAAATACATATCCAGGGAAATTAGAATAGAGCAAGACTCAGTACACTGGGACAATTCATATATTAATCTTTCTTTCAAATAGTGCAAATGAAGGAATTTTCCATACTAAAAGAAATTCCTAAGATCCCAGTATCTTTCTCTTATTTATTTCTTGAGTTACTCTGAACCACTGAGAAATATATAGACTTGTGTTTGACCAATAAATAATGCAAATTTTAATGGTAGATAACAGTAAGAGGGACTAAGGGCAGAGGGCAGCTGGAAAGACTCATAGTTTATGTTTTATAGTCTATGATTGTTTAAATTCATTACTAAGTGTTCATTTAATTGTTATGTTTTTGAAGACAAGTGAAAATTTGGCTAAACAATAAAGCCACAGAACCCTCATGTGGATTTCATGGTAGCTTAACGTATAGTTCAAAAACCTAGGAAATAACCAAGATCCTTTTCAGTAGGTGAATGTACAAATAAACTATGACACATAAGAGACAACGGAACATCATTCTGCTTAAAAAGAAATGAGCTATCAAGCCATGAAAATCCATGGAAGACACTGGAATGCTTATTACTGAGTGAAACAGCACACGTGAAAACGCTTCATACCGCATGACTCCTACTCTGTAACACTGTGGAAAAAGCAGAATGACGGAGCCAGTGTGCAGCTTGGTAGTTGCCTGGGCTGGGAGGAGGAGCAGGCTTGAATATGGGAACAGAGGGACTGTGAGGGTGGTGATAACATTCCAGAGGATGCTGTGAGGTGAACATGTGTCCAAACCCACAGAATCTGCAAGGCTGGAGCAGAATGTGGACTGAGGGCTTTGGCCATCATGGGATGTGTAGCGCCAGGGCCTGAGTGTGACAGATGCACTGCTCTGATGGGACAGGGCTAGGGCGTATGAGGCCATGGGGCGGGAAATCTCGGTACCTCCCTCTCAGCTCTGTGGCAAACCCGAAACTGATCTAACAAAGAAAAGAATAAAGAAACAGGAAGAAAATGTACTCAATAGCGGTTCCTGTGAAATAAAATAATCTTGTCATCTTTAAGTATGAGACATCTTTCTCAGATTTTTTAAAGATTTTCTTAAAAAGCAGTCTAACTTGGGGGAAAATCAGAACTTAAAGTTTCTTAGAACAATGTCAACAAAGACATGCATTTTTCTCAACCTACCCAGTGATTAAATCCCCACAGAACAGAAACCTCTCTACTGCGATTAATTCTTTTTGGAGTGCGTAGAAGTACGTTAGGAGGACTTCATGGTGATTTGGTGACAATAAAGATGGGATAATCCGATGAAATCCAAGATTGCTCCAGTAAAAACCGCAGTAGATCTGGCTTCTGTACAAAAATAAATGTCGCAGGCATCTATAACTGAAAAGCTCTTTTTTACTAATATGAAACTAAACCCTGATGTACAACCATGACCAGTAAGGTAAACTGTAGACACAATGGTGTTTTTGCAGCTATGGAAAATATTTCTGAGTTTCTGAGATTCACCTCTTAATTTCAGTGCTCCATGTATGTTTATATGTTGGGTTAAATGAGGTTTATTAGTATCCTGTGCTCTGCTAAAGTTTTAATCTTGATCGATGATTGTGATTCTAACAATATAAAATTTCCTAATTTATATTTAGTTTTTCTCAACTCCAAAATGAAAGACTGAAAATTATCTAGGTTGTTAATGTTATCATCGCACATGATATTTTACATTCTCTAAGTAAATGTGGTTTCGCGTTTTTCTTCCCAGCCTTGCCAGGTCCCATCCTTGTAATCAGGAGTAACATTCGCCCCAGAGAATGCTCACCTTTGGCAATTGCGGGAAGCTGGAAGACGGGCTCACAGGAGGAGGGGCCTCCTGGTGCCTAGCAAAGCTTCAGGAGCCTCTCCAGGCAGCCTGACACCCCACACCCTCTTCTGGGCCACTCCAGGTTTCCTAGGGGCGTTCTCATTGCCTATGGAGTCTTGGATCAATGTGTAGGAAAAGGTTAAAATCCATGTTTTCCCTCTCTCTTTTTTTTTTTGGTGCTGGGGATCGAACTCAGATCCTTCTGCTTGCGCAGCAGGCAGCGAAACCACTGAGCTAAATCCCTGGCCCCGTTTTCCCTCTCTTTAAGCCTCTGTAGACTTAATTTTTTAAATTTTCCCATATGAAAGGGATATATTTCTTCTGAAAGTATACATGAGGGGAGAATGGGAGGGTTTTAAGGAAATCTTCTGATGGAGGAAGTTATAGAAAATAAAGCTAGTTAGTGAACTGTGATAAATATCTGCATTATTTACAAATACTACTTATAGTACTTAAATATTAAAATTTTTCCAATATTCTCACAAGAAAATTATTTCAGGACCAAGCAGAGAGGGGACAAATATAAATGACTGTTAGGATACAAAGATGTGAAACTATGGAAGCAAGCCAACTTCATAGAAACTATTTAATAAATGTCAGTGGTCACTGGTTTTTAACCAACTAGAATTAAGGGACACATACGGATGCTCCACTTGGGCAGTGTCTATGTATTTTAGACTTGTGATCCCTTGTTGCTCATTTGGCAGATATTTGTGAATAGTCCCAGGCCCAAGACTGCAACAAACAAGCCAGTTCCAGTTCTCACATACGTAAGGAGTTCAGCCCTAGGGTCTGAGACAGACTTGGGGACAGCCTTGGGCTTCTGAGACAGCCATAAGGAAGGACAACTGCATCACTTTGAGCAAACCACTGCACACATGCAGGGAATCCATTTTCAAGATCTGGGCTCTGCATCTGTGGGCAGGTGGTTAAAAGAGAAGAAGTTATGGAGAAATCCTGAATAGAAGCCTTTATTCACCTCCATTTGTGTTCATCTCATAACACCAGAAGGCAGAACACTGACTGACTGAATGTCTTTCCTAAGAAACTCTCCTCAGCTATTAATGAAAGGTGGAGAGGGAACTGAAAATACTGCCAAGTTTCCTGCTCAAGATTTCCTAGTAATAGGGTGGTCCACTTTTATTTGAATCAAAATATCCTACCTGCCATAGCATATACCTGTACTTCCAGTGGCTGTGGATGCTGAAGGATATAAAGTCTGAGCCCAGCATGAGGAAGCTAACCAAAACCTGTCTCAAAAATAGTGAAATATCCTAGGAGGTGAGTAAGTGAGCGTGGGAGGTAACTTTCATATTAAAACTCTAAATTACTCTACCATAAGGAAGGATAAAGTTGAGTCATTTGCAGGAAAGTGGATGCACTTAAAATTATAATGTTAAGTGAAATAAATTAGATACTGGAGCTTAAATATCACATGGTTTGGGGCAGCCGAGCTGGTAACCGCAGAGGCAGGGTCTCAGGCAGCTGCAGCAGTAACTTAGGGATGGCAGCGGCTACAGCAGGACCTGCAACAGCCCAGTGGTTTTTCCAGAGCTTCTCAGAGAGTCTGATCGATGAGGACCCCCAGGCGGCGTTAGAGGAGCTGACTAAGGCTTTGGAACAGAAACCAGAGGATGCACAGTATTACTGTCAGAGAGCTTACTGTCACATTCTCCTTGGGGATCACTGTGATGGTGTTGCTGATGCAAAAACTTCTCTCAAACTCAACCCCAATAATTCCACTGCTATGCTGAGAAAAACGATATGCAAATATCATGAAAAAAAACTATGCTGCTGTTCTAGAAACTTTTACAGAAGGACAGAAATTAGATAGTGAAGATGCTAATTTTATTGTCTGGATTAAAAGATGCCAAGAAGCACAGAATGGATCAGAATCTGAGGTGAGGACTCAATCAAAAATCAAGTGTGACTGACATCAAACAGAATCTCAAGTCGTCATAACACTTATGATTAAGAATGTTCAGAAGAATGATGTAAATGTGGAATTTTCAGAAAAAGAGTGGTCTGCTTTGGTGAAATTTCCTTCTGGAGAGTATTACAATTTGAAACTGAGGCTCCTTCATCCTATAATACCAGAACAGAGCACATTTAAA
This sequence comes from Heterocephalus glaber, assembly GCF_053883595.1. Classification (NCBI taxonomy): domain Eukaryota; kingdom Metazoa; phylum Chordata; class Mammalia; order Rodentia; family Bathyergidae; genus Heterocephalus; species Heterocephalus glaber. The sequence continues at coordinate 29,380,140 of NW_028258156.1, forward strand.
GCACTTTCAACAAAGATTGAAATTAAAATGAAAAAGCCAGAGGCTGTGAGATGGGAAAAGCTAGAGGGTCAAGGAGACGTGCCTACATCAAAACAGTTCACAGCAGATGTAAAGAACCTCTATCCGTTGTCATCTCATTATCCAAGAAATTGGGATAAATTGGTTGGTGAGATCAAAGAAGGAGAAAAGAATGAGAAGTTGGAGGGAGATGCAACTTTAGACAAGTCATTTCAGCAGATCTATTCAGATGGCTCTGATGAAGTCAAACGTGCCGTGAACAAATCATTTATGGAGGCTGGTGGTACAGTTTCGAGTGCCAACTGCTCTGATGTAGGTAAAAGGAAAGTTGAAATCAATCCTCCTGATGATATGGAATGGAAAAAATACTCAATAAATGAATTTACTATCAAAAACAAAAAAACAAAACAAAGCAACATCACGTGGTTTCTCTTTATGAGAATCCCAAAGTATAAATAAAGAGAAAATAAAAGGTAGACAATAGGAAATAGGGGAGGGGATTAGGGGATCAGGAGATGGAGGAAGGGGAGAGGAGGGACGAAGGAACAAAGAAGTGCCCTGTACGTGCACTAACTCCACACAGGGGATGTAAGCCTCATGTGCCAACCACAGGCACTAATCAAGAAAATGATCTGACTACAAACCTCCAAGTTATATTACATTTCTATTCAGAAGTTCACTACTGAGCTCTGCCTGGAGACTCAGAGCATTTACTCTAAATTCTTGGGTTGTTGGAAGAGCAGAAACATGAGCAACGTGTTGCTAATTTCATGCTAATAACTTTGGTGTCATTTCATAATTTTTTTCGTACTGCTAGAAAACAGGTATTGGACTTAGGCCATATATGTGTTTTCTCCATCTAACTTCATGTAACATTCTTCTAACGTGCATATTCTGCTTTCCACATTGCGGGGGTTAAGCTTGTGTCAGCTTGATTAGCTTTGGGAAGCCTTCTGTCATGAAGCTTCTGTCTTGGAATTAACCAACCATGGACTGAATCCTCTGATACTGTGAGCCAAAGTAAACCTCTCCTTTAAGTTGTGAGTGTCTGGTATTGTATCCCAGCACTAGGAAAGCTCACTAACACAGACGTAACAGTCTTTTTCCTTGGGCTGCATCTTTTAAATATCATCTATTAGGGACAAGTTACATAATTCAGAAAGAAACACAAATTGAATAGATAAGCATCTACTCTGTCAAATCAGTGATATGGGTACACAACTCAGAGTTGAGACGCATAAGTGGGGTAAGTGTCCTGTCATTTACTTTTCAATAGTTACTTAAATTTCACACTTTTAGTACGATTCATAAGCAGCTTACATCTCAGCCTAGCTGAGATTCTAATCTTAAATCCAGAAATCCCCTGGGAAAGTGGAGGTTAAGGAAAACCATTTTAAGAGAAACCACACCTCTCTGTTAAAAAGCAGTTCTTTCTTTTTCTAAATTCTTATAGTCCATGTTTGTGATACATTATGATTTCGTTTATCATGGGGAGTTGATACGTGTACTTAACTCTTCTTCATATTTATTACTTCTTTACATAAATAGATCAAAAGCTCATCTATGGGCCAGAGATTTAGCTCAGTAGTTTCACCACCTGCCTTGAAACCGGAAGGTCCCGAGTTCGATTCCCAGTTCAAAAAAAAAAAGCCGATCTATTTGAGATTATGTTTCAAGGCACAAATAAATATAAATTTAACTTCATTTTGTTTGGGGTTTTTTTGCTTGTTTACCTTTCCTTGTCTAACTACCCTGAACAAATTCACCTTTGAAGGCTTTGTGCACATGTGAATGTACCAAGAAGTAGAAAGAATATTGCACCTAAAAACAATAGATCTCAATGGCAAACACATAGTTAGCAGTCTCTCAGAAAGGGAGAGATAAATGTAAGCTGTTTGCTATATATTTCAATGTGTCTTCTAATTTGATGTAATTAGTCCAAAATTTAGACATGTCTCCAATATGAATTTTAGTACGTTGTGAATTGAATGTATGGGGACCACTAGTAGGTAGCTGAAACTTATTTTAAAGGCTCCAATCAGTTTCAAATGAAATAAATTCCACATAGTGATATAGTCATTATACAACATATTACACAACAGAGAGTTTAACTCTTTTAGTTTTAAAAAACCGTTATATAAAATATTGGCTAAAAAAAGCTAAAAAGCTAAAACCATCCAGTTTCACAGAATAACATACCTGGTTCAGAAAAAAGAGATATCTGAAGTTCCTAAGGCAGATCCCAGGTCTCGTATCTTAGGAAGCCCAGATTTATGCCCAGGGATCTTTGCCCTTCATGAGAATCAGAGCTTCCTGAAGTGCACAAGGGTACTGATCTGCTGAGGAACATGGAGGATGCATCAGCCTACAGGACACTCGACTAGAAGACCAAATCAGAATGAGGAACACACCGGTTTCTGTTGCATGAACTCCGACTTGGTGTCTGAAGAAATCTGAATTCTTATAATGCTCAAAACCACGTTATTCTCTGAATGAATTGTTTTCTGGTGTATCAATGTAGAAGCAATATTTTAAAAGAATATTAAACTTTCAAAATTGTATCAGCTATATTTCACAGAAATCTGGAAGTGAGAATTAAGGGCTTTTGAATGAGAAAGTCTGCTTTGGAGAAGTGATCTTAAACGTAGATGCATGCACAAACATCCAACAGTGATAGAATACCAGCTAGCCCACTCATTTTTCATATGATGAACTCTTTCTGCCTTCTGTGTCCCAAGCCACTTGGTCCTAAGAGCAAGTGCCATATAGCCAATGTTCCCCGGCATGTTAAAAATATCTCTGGGCCTTTCAGTCATTAATAACTCACCCTGCATTTCAAATAGCAAAGGGCACAACTGAGTGCTGATGCTCCTGCAGGTTCATGGGACAATCAGAGGCAGCCAGCTGCCCAAGGACAGCGCCCCTGTCTATGAGGCGAATGTAAGAAAACAAGACATTGATTTAGTGACATATTCTAAGGCTAAGGAAACTCTTAGGATATAAAATTAAGAGCATGGAAATAAACTCAAAGATATTTGTGAAATATGAGTGTAATTTTATGAGACTTTGACAACCTTTATCAAGTATTAATACAGAATCGCTTTTGGATCTTGCCTCTGTATCTTTTCCAGTATATCAGATTATCCATTAAAAGCACACAATATTCTTCTAATAACAAATAAAAGCTTATAATTACTTATGCAACTGTGATTTCAAAACTCTTCACCTATTGACAAAATCTGCTTAAAATTCAACATGAAGGCAGCCCCGCAGTCTAGCCAGTAAGAAAGCAGAACCTGCCCCCTAGTGGTCACTGTGTGAAGTTCTTATGTGTGATTATTACTCATGTTTTTTTGACCCTGAGAAGGAACTGGGCATTGTAACACTGGGATGAGCTGGCCTGAGTTTTCAGTTAGGATTTCAGTTGTTTGAAATATGCCACTTGTATTTTTCTTTGGGGAAACATTAAAATCAGACCCATCTATTTCTCACATCAGCAGTTAGCCATACGTTTAAATTGTTCTAACTTATCTGTTTATTTTCCCAGTTTATATTTTAAATCTTTAATTCGATTACTAAGCCGTTATTGATTATGATCATTTCTGTAGGATAAAATTACCCAAAGAGGATATTTTCATTGTATCTTTGGATATTCGTGGAGCGTGTGTTAATTTTGAAATAAAATAACATAGAAGAAAAATAAGAGGAATACAGATGGAAACGAACAACTGAAAGAGAACTTTAGAAGGCTTCTTTTGCAACATGTGCTTTACAACAAATTAGGACCTAAGAGTGGATGAAACAAGGAAAGTTTGCCTCAGCTCAGTCCCGCGTCCGCAGCCAGGTGTGTTCTGCTGTGTCCTACTTGCAGGTGCCCAGTCCCACCCACCCGCCTCCCACCATCCTGGGCTGTCTCCGTCCTTGATGAGTCGAGGAGAGACAAACTGTCCTCGCAATGTGTCAAGTGCACAGGCATGATTTCCTTAAAGTAGAAAGTTGTTGGGACCCAAAATGAACTAGGAATACACAACTGTGGTAGGTGTCCTTTGCTTCCCTTATGGGATCCGAAGGACTAGGATATGAAGCCCACGCGTCCACAGAGCAGGCGGCCTCTCCTGTAGCCCCGCGTGCCCCGCGGGCTCCGAGTCTTCGCGCTCCTTTGCTCCCTAAGTGCCCCCGCCTCCCCCCCCCCCCCGACGTCCACACCGAGGGTCACCAGTGCGGCTCCTCGAAGTCCTGAGACGATGCCTGTCTGCCCAGGCCCAGGCTCACACGGCCCTGCCGGCCCCGTTCACCAAAGAAACCTTTCCACTCGCGCTTAAAGGAAGCCCAGCCGCTGCCTCTTCCTCCCCATCTCTGTTCCTTACACACTCGGGCTTTATCTAGAGCTCCTGTCCCTCCTGTTGCTCCAAATGCATCTCTCCTTGGCATCGGACAGGAAAAACGCTCACTGAATCCGAACATCCCCAGGGTTGCGGGCTGGAGCTCAGAGGCAGGCAGGCGAGGTCAGAACTTCGGTGCTGGGGTAAAGATGGAAGAAAACCAACTACCTTTGCCTGCAGAAGGATGAACCCAGGGAGGCTTATTGAGAATGAGATGAGATTTCTCAACACGAAGCGTGGGACACGGTCTGGGGTGTGAGCCGAGGGGACACTGCTGCTGCGGGGCTGACCCTGGAGGATACCTCTCTCCCAGGTAAGCCGAGGGCTGTGCAGGTGAAGCAGCCCTGCGGATCCGGTCTCGGTGTGTTTATCAGAAACTGCACACCGCAGAACATAGCAGAAGCCTTGCTGAGTTAAGGTAAAAGGTCATTGAAAGCACGGGCTCCTCGCGGAGCAGGCGTCTGCAGGCCCCGCCCCTCCCTGGCTCCTGTCGGGTGCTCTGGGGGAGTCACCCCTAGCAAGCCCCCCATGCCCGGGGTTCTCCTCACAGCTCCAGGCCTGCGCAGCTGCAGGCCCCGGCCGCTGCTCGCCTCTCCCGACCGGGCTGGGCCCAGCCGAGCCTTTCACCCCTGCGAGCCACGCCGTGCAGAAAGGGGCCTCCGGGTTGCCCTGGCAGAGAGCCCCGCTTCGCTTCAGCGGAAGGTAACCACCGTCTCCCACTTCTCGTCGTTGTTCGCGAATGCTGGGCGCCACGGGCTGCGCGCTGCATCCCACAGTGAACGCCGGAGGAGGCCGCCTTCCACCTGCTCCCTCCGGGCGCTGCAGAGGCGGCGCTGGGAGAGGCCGCGGGGCTGAGGGCCGGCCCTGCGGCGCCCCCTGCTGCTGCCTCGTAGTACTGCACCTGGCTTGTTATAAATGCTGAGAATTTCGTAAAACGCCAATTTTTGGAAGAGAGCCAGAGTCTTAGTACATATTCCACGGTGAGTTTACCACCAACATAGCAACTCATTACTAGGTGAAAATTCTTAGAAATCTGTAAAGCATTACTCCAGATACCTTTAAAATGGCTTTTAATTTTAAGAAAAGGTAAATGAAAGATGATGCTTTACTTATCAGAATGCCACACATAAAATAAACTTTACAAACAGTAATTTTAAACACATCAAAATTTTATATAGCTTACTATTTTTATATTTATATAGCATACCAAAAGCTTTATACAGCTTACTAAAAGATAAATATTTATAACGTTAGCAGATATACAGTAAGTAGTCATATATGAATAAAATGTATATATTTCATAAATATGTATATATATATATGTATATATGTGCATGCCCATTTTCTTTCCTGCAAATGTGTCTTCCTTTTTCATTATATTGTAAGTTATGCTCTAAATGAGAAACAAACTCAAAGAATGAAGAAGGATTCCAGAATTAAATGCTTTCCACTCTTTTGAGAACAAACAACACCTTTGGGAGCAAAAGCCATTTGGAAAGCTGCCAGCAAGCGGTCCAGACTCACTGAGGCACGCGCGGGTTCCAACCGCGGGAGGACCGAAGTAGCGCCAAAGAGGTGCCTGCGTTCCCGAAGGGCCCCATGCGTGCAACCGAGGGCTCTCGACTCCCTTTTATAGGAAAAAGCCCAAAGCATTCCTCACAGTGTTCGAGTGGGGCATGGGTGAGTGATGTTTTCAGGAGAGAGACTCCTCCAGGCAGTGAGTCCAGGTTTGTAGAAAAATTGAAGGAAAAATGATGAAACCATTAGAGCTGAATGGGGCTGTGGTTTCGGTCACCAGGAAAGTGAAAGGTGCTGGATATTCTGAGTGTAAGTTTATTCATTTTTTGGTTTTGGTTTGTTTCTTATGGGATGCTCTGGGAAAATCACCTACCTCTCCCGAGCTCGGTTTGTCCCTTGTCTGTCCGTCTCATCAGACTGTATCCTTGGTGTGGCTGAGGGAAGTGAAGCGAGGCATGCTACACCAGGCTAGCACCGCGTCCGGAGCCTTACACCTTCCAGGCTGCAGACTCCATGCTTGGCGGGAAGGGTCGGCTCTCTGGAGCCGAGCGCCCCTGAACTTGAATCCTAGATAGGAATTGAGCACTTTCTCCCGTTTTCCTGAGGGTCGGTCTCTCCTTCAAAGAGGATTCAGCTCTCTACTGTCTCTCCGACACCCTCCCAAGAGGCAGAGCTCTGGCCTCCCTGCCACTCTCCCCTCTGCCCCAGGGTTTCGGGGTGGCCTGTGCTCTGTGCCCCCAGAATGAGCCCTTCTCCCTTCGGCTGTGCCACTCATTTCTCCTCTGTGGTACATTAATGTTCTTACCCAGAGAGCTCTGGGGTTATCGACCAGGCCAGCACACCATGTTTCTCAAAACATCAATATCTGATTTTTAGTATGATTGGCCCAATCTATCTAACAACAATTTCGTGTGCTCCATAAAAATCAAATGCTTTCCTATGAAAGAAACTCCTCTTAGTGTATGAAATTGACTCTGAGGCTTCCTTTAAACCCTACGGTCTACCCATATTGATTGGGTCTTTCCCAAAATAGTACATAGGCCTGTGTCTTTCCTGCCTGCGTCCGTGTTTGAAAGAGAACACTCCCCTCTGAACCTGCTTGTGCCTCCAACACTGCCCTATCTTTTTCCCCCATTTCCTACCTGCTTTTCAAAGCAGCAGCCTACTGTCCATTTCCTCACTTCCCACTTTCACTTCGGTTCTCATACTCTGTCTAAATAACTGCTTTGGCATCTCTCCAAGGACTTTGGTATCTGCACCCAGTAGATGTTACTCACCCCTCCCTCTCTAAATCTTGCATCTTCGGGAATGGCTGGCCCCTCGCCCCTTTTACCTCTCACCTTTGACCTATCCACCATTCTCATTCTTGTTTTTCTTTACATTCCAATGCCAGGGTAAGGTCCTGCTTCTAGCCTGGACTGGGATCCACTGAGGATACAGTTTTCCCACAAAGACATGGAGACTATGATGCTACTCATGGTTATTGAGAAAAGTAATAGCTCATTTCAAGTATCTAGCAATGTGCACAATTAAAGGGGACCGTTTATTGTTTTCTCTCCTACTCTTCACAGTGGAGTCAGAGAATTATTAAGCAAAGTAGTCCTTACCCAATGCAAGTTTGGAAAATGAACAAAACAGAATTGAGTGTCTTATTCAACTAGATATCAGGAATGCAAAATAGTTTTATCTTTGAAGATTTGTTTGGTATTACCTGATCAGCTTTGAGAACAACTTTATCTAATTACCTATAACCTTTAAAACACTTCTGAATTACATAAATGTGAAAAAGAAAATATATATGACTAAGGTCATAAATATTCTTTAGAAATAGATTCTCACATGCCTTGTCAGAGGCGTCTTTAGTTTGCTTCTGCATGAATCTTGTTCTCGTTGGATAGTTTCTTCTGTCAAACTGAGATGGATGCCCAACTGTACAGCAGGAGAAGTTGTGACACCCTAGCCTAGCAGCCTCAGCATTAGTCTTGTTGCTCTGAAGAAATGTCCCCACGTGGCCTGACCCGAGCCCATCTTCCACTATGGGAAGGAGGCCAATGGCTCTGTGGAAATAACCTCACTGATGCAATGCACCGACATCTGCTCATCTGGGCCCAAATTCCACCTTGTCTTTTACCTGCACTGCTGGGACCCCAGTGCCTCTTCTCCAGAAGTTACTCTCTTTCTGTGAGTCTAGCTTCTTATTAGAGCCCTTCTAGAAAATGCTGTGTGAAGAGGAAGGAAATTAACTCTTCAGGCTGATTAAAGTGCTCTGGACCTTGCAAAACTATCATCCCATCCTAATAAAATATGCACAATTAATGTGCTTGAAGATTTCAACCAAGGCTGCTAGTCTGTGCTGTAACATTCTCAGAAGACAGTGGTCAGCTCTGCCTGCTGCTTCCCTTCTCTCGATTTCTCCACTCTGTGCCTTGCAGCCAAGTCGACCTAGCCAGTTTTCAGCCTTGTCATATCATTTTACCAGGACGCTCATCAGACTCTACTCAGGTTCCTCCTCTCTGTGCCATGCACTAAAACTCTGGGCACTGAGCTGTGTCAATCCCAGGGCTGACTGTGGTCGGTTCCCCTTTCCCTGTGCACCAAACTGCAGCCAACAGTTGTGCCATATTCTTTGCCTCTTGCTTTAGCTATTAAGGTGCATATGTGAAATCAATCTTGGTTCTCCTTTGTGGACAGCAGTGGGTTGGGAACCAAAATCTATTATCCACAGTAATTACCGCACTGTAGGTCTGGATTGCACACCCAGAGCAGAGTACAGCTGGAGCAAGCCCTGGCCATGTGGAGAAGATACAAATAAGAAGGAAGGAAGTGAGGCAGAGGTGTTCTGATAAGGCTATTTGCTCTATTTTATTACAAAGATTAACTGTCAAATAAAATATCAAATCTTACAGGTTACAAAAGTAACCCCGCAGATACCCACATACAATCGACAATGCCTTAAATCCTGATAACCCCTTAGTAAATTGAAAATAACACAAGCCGGAAGTGCATCCCACGCAGCTCATCCACTGACATCTCCAAGGCGCCATTGTTTGCCTGAGAATTGCGCGCCTGGGAGCTCAGGCGCCCTCTGCTGTCCAGCGCCAAAAGTACAGTGCCACATGTCAGTCTGCGAAAACAGCAAATTCAGAATACAACTTCGGGATTGATACGTTGCTACGGAGTGCACGTTGCTTTGGCCCCACCATAATGTTGAAAGATCATTAAGTTTTGAACGGTCTGTGATTAACTAAAACCAGTGTAGGGAAATGACAGTGTATTCCTGTCCTCATGGTTTACGGAAGGGAAATCAATAGTGAAGTAAGTGTATCATAGCTGGCAGGATAACCTAAGTGCTCAGCTGAAGATACAAACCTTTCAGTTACTGAAATGCACATACCCCAGGGGTTAAAGATTAAGGAACAGCGAGAACAGTGGCAGGGCATAAAATGGGATGCCAGAATCCAAACGGAATGTTTTCATCACATCTTTAAATATTCCATTACTAAAATCCTGAACTGAAGAAAAAAATAATCTTTCACGGGATCATAAAATGCCTTGGGGAGCCCCCGAGGAGCCAGGCTCAGTGATTCACCCCTGCTGTCCACAGGCCGAGCATGGTCCATGCCCACGCGCGCAGCCATGGACTTCAGACTGCAGACCAGCCCCGGCCGGCTCCGCTCCCACTGCGGGGGATCCAGGAGGCTCAGCTCACTGTAGTGAGGAAGTATTGATGTAGAAATCAAAACACAAACAAAACTAAAGAGCAATGCCCCAAAAGACCATTCAAGACTGCACAGTGGATTCAAATTAACCTCCCCAACCACCAATCATTTCATAAGAATTTGAGGATTTCTCTTCAAAAACCCATAATGCCTCGTTATTCTGCAGTGGCATGCTTTATAATTACCTGAATGCTTAGAATCTATACAAATCAACGGTCACTTTTTGTCTATTGCCTATTCATTTATTTATCACAAATACCCAGAATAAACAAACATGTGAGTTTTGGGGGGGAAGGCAAAAAATGTATGGTTATTAGAGCATTACAGCTTTTTGTTGGTTTTTGGTCCTTCATCAGTTTTACATGAAGAAAAAAAAATCAAGCAGAAGTAAAAATTGTGAAAGATAGCTAGAAAGCTTTAGAGACTGAATGCAACAAAATATGCTTTTAAAATATTCTAGAAAAATACATGGATCAATGTCTTTCAAACCAACAAAATATATTAGCACAAGAGTAGAACACGCAACTGATTTTTTTTTTCCTGAAAAGTAGAGAAATGCAAGTTATGTTACAAATGCTGTGGCTCCATAAATAATTCCGTAATTATGTAATTCTACTAAGCTTTGACACAGTGGGCTAGAAACACACTCCAGATGCTGGTGGTGCTGCATGTTGATTCTGGGGATGGCATGCACTAGGGTTCTTTGATTTACATATCGTACACTCACAGCGATAGGAGTCCAGGGCGCAGGGTAGTGCCGGATGGAATCCAATTCTCACGCGGCCCACGCCACTTCTGAACAGGAATCTCGGCGCAGTCTCCAGTTGTTGGAGACAGTCTCCTCTGAAGACTCGGGGCGATCTTAGCAGCAAACTTCATTTCAGGGTCCGAGCAGCGCCGGATTTCTGTGTGGTAAGGGACCGGGAGCCCTGCAGGTACCGGGAGGGCTGGGCTTCCTGTGCCTCCTCCCCGGTAAGGTCGTCCTCCCTGGCGGGCGGGAGCTTGGTGCTTCATCCCCTCCGCCTCCGGGAGCGTCCCCTGCTGCGAGAGTTCTGCAGTCACTGACAGCTCACCCACAGATAGCACCGCGGCTCCGGGAGGACCTCGGAGCGCACTGGCTCTGCTGCTGCCCCGGTAGCTTTAGCTGTCCCTGCGCTGCTCAGCTTCCTGCCGCTGTGACAGACGCCGGAGACAATGAGCCTCCGCGGAGGGGAGATCTGGTGGCCAGGGTCCCCGTCCAGGGTCACTCACCGCCTGTGTGGGCCGCGCTGCTCAGCTCGTGGCAGGGCGGGAGCTAAGAGAGAGCAGCGGGGTCCGAGCCCAGATACCCCCGGCTCTGCCCCGGGACCCGGGCTCCTTCCCCCGGGCTCCAGTCATTGAGGACCAAGCCTTTAACACAGGAGCCTGCAGGGCCCTGGGGTGCAAACTACACTTCCCATTTGCTTCTCTGGCCGGCCACACCCGGCACCGCCCTTAGAATCGGGTATTGGAGCAGACACCCAAACACTCAGGGCGCAGGCGGCTGTCGAGGACGCGCTGGTCCTCAGCACGACCGGGCTGACTTCAGACGGGTGTCCGCTCTTCAGGCGCGGTCTGTGAAGCGCCCGTGTGTGCGCGGTGTCCGGAGGAGCAGCCCCTGAGCTGGCCGGCGCCCGGTCCCAGCCTGCGACCGACCGGGAGGCGCCTGTGCGCATCCGGTGCTCGGAGCAAGCGTCTGGGCGGGAGGAGAGCGCGCTCTGCAGGTGCGGAAAATACTAACGCATTGCCGAGGCGAGGCCCGTGCGTCGGGGGAAGCAGACACCCGGACTCAGACTCCAGCGGCGACTGACAGCGGCAGGGGAGGGAGGGCCTCGGGCCGGCCTCGGGGTCTCTGAGCGCTGCCGCGGCCCCAGGCGGTGTGGGTCGGGACCGAGCTGCCGTCCACCCGCCCTGCAGACTCTCCTGCACCCCCTGCCCCGCCTTCTACACCTGGGCTTGCGGCTTCGCGTTTTAAGGCTTAACTAGACTGGCACATCCACGTCCTAAAAGGCGAAGACTTTCATCTTTGAGGAAAGGACTGAATTTGAAAATCACACTTTAACGCTTCCTTCTTTATCCTGCTAGGCTACGCCCCCCCCCCCCCGCCCCCCCAGAAATTAAGTGAATCTTTCAAGAAGCAAGAGAAACCCTTGCAAGAAGGGAATAAATCACACCGCGGGGTCACTGAGGAGAGCTGCAGGCCAGTGATGCCTCCCTTCCCGCCTTGCGGCTGACTGCAGTCTCAGGCCTCTCCTTCCGGGCCTAAACCCACTCTGAGCCACCGCTGTGGGTCCACACTGCCCTGTAAAAATGACGAGGGGACCCGAGGGTGGGAGGCTGGGGCTGGGGAGGAGACCCCAGGGCCCAGACCCTGGAAGCACCTCCTCGGCAGAAACAAACTTTGGATACGATGTGTGCAGCTTAAAAAATCAAATTCAGCTATGAAAAAGACTTTCAGAAAACTGGTTTAGAACATGATAAAATACAAAACTGTTTCCCTGGTTCACCCCTTTGAGAAAGTAATTCTCTAACTGTTCAAAATTAAATAAGGGAGATACATTGCAAAGTAAAATGAATCAAGTAAAAAGTATCAGAAATCACAATCCATAAAATAATGATTTGGTGAACTTCACTACACCGAAATAAAATTTTCTTTTGAGATAAATATATCAGATCTGCAAAGGATGGTTAAAATACTTCGCCAAAATCTACTTAATTTGATACATGTGTCCAGAATATAAAATGAGGTACTGAAAATCAACAAGAATGAAATTTAAAGCCGAAGAGAGCAAAAATGGATGAAATATGAAGGTATATTTTATGACAGAGGAAATAAAGACTGCCTAGGGAATTGGCCTGTAGTCCAGCTGCCAACACAATCCTTGTGCCCAGCTGAAGCCTCCGGAACCCGGGCGTTGCCATGAGCAGTCTTAGCATCCTTCTCTCTTCTGAGCTCTGCCAGAATCTCCAGCTAGCTCTGATTCCACTGCCTGGAGCATTCTCCTAGGGTTTCTTTAGCAAGCATCTCTAACACTGTCCAAAGTTTTCCAACAAACCAGTGCCAAATGTTTACATATCATATGGTCACCAACAATCCCAGCCATGAGCCCACTTTCCCAGTACCAAAATCTTAGTCACTTTCCAGTTGGTGGGACACAGGCAAATTAAAGAGGAGAGGTGAATTTTAGCTCAGTTTGTCCGTGGTTGGGGGCCCCAAGGCAGAAACACGTGGTGAATGGTGAAAGCATATGGTGGAGAAAAAGATGCTCAACTCATAGCAACCAGGAAGGGGGCGGGGGGAGCATGCACTGGATGCAGGGATTTATCCTTCCAGGTCACACCCCAACAACCCCAGTGATCCCCTCCAGCAACCAAGCTTCACCTTCTGAAAACACACCTTTTTTTTTTTTTTGGTGCCAGAGATGGAACTTGGGACCTTGTGCTTGGGAGGCAGGAAGCAGAACCACTGAGCTAAAGCCCCGGCCCAGAGTCCTCTGATTGTTCACAATGTCCTCGTAGTCCAGTGGCTTCCAGACGCATGAGCCTTTCGGGTAATGTTTTAGGTCCACACCATGACTATTATGCTACTCAGAACAGTGCACAACTTACGAGTTGTGTATTTCTAAAATTTCCCATTGAATATTTTTAGATTGCTGTAGGTCATACCTAACTGAAACTGCAGAAAGCAAAACCATATATAAGAGTTCTAATACATAGAGCTGCCCAACTTTATAAACATTGAAGTAAATGAAACTATAAAATTGTGAGAAATTACTACCCATTATAAAGAAAAATACTTAAGAAAATGTGACTTAAAAGTTTAAACAGGGCCCACAGCCTCCCGGCCCCTCCCACATCATTCAGCCCCAGGGTCCTCCTGGCTCTCCTGCCTCCATGGCTGACAAGGAAGCAGCTTTTGATGACGAAGTGGAAGAACGTGTGATCAACAAGGAGTACAAAGTATGGAACAATTTGGTGATGACCCATGCTCTAGAGTGGCCCAGCCTAACTGCACAGTAGCTTCCAGATGTAACCAGACCAGAAGGGAACGATTTCAGCATTCATCGATTTGTGCTGGGCACACACACATCAGATGAACAAAACCACCTTGTGACAGCCAGCGTACAGCTCCCTAACGATGATGCCCAGTTTGATGCATCACATTATGACAGCGAGAAAGGAGAATTTGGAGGTTTTGCCTCCGTTAGTGGGAAAACTGAAATAGAAATCAAGATCAACCACGAAGGAGAAGTAAACAGGGCCCGTTATATGCTCCAGAACCCTTGCATCATTGCAACAAAGACTCCATCCAGTGATGTTCTTGTTTCTGACTACACAAAGCATCCTTCTAAACCAGACCCCTCTGGAGAGTGCAACCCAGACTTGCATCTCCGTGGACATCAGAAGGAAGGCTTTCTTGAACCCAAATCTCAGTGGGCACTTACTTAGGGCTTCAGATGACCATACCATCTGCCTATGGGACATCAGTGCTGTTCCAAAGGAAGGAAAGGTGATGGATGCCAAGACCATCTTTGCAGGCCATACAGTGGTAGTAGAAGATGTTTCCTGGCATCTGCGCCATGAGTCTCTGTTTGGGTCAGTTGCTGATGACCAGAAACTTACGATTTGGTATACTCCGTCAAACAACACTTTCAAACCAAGCCACTCAGTTGATGCTCACACTGCTGAAATGAACTGCCTCTCTTTCAATCCTTACAGTGAATTCATTCTTGTCACAGGATCAGCTGACAAGGCTGTTGCTTTGTGGGATCTAAGAAATCTGAAACTTAAATTGCATTCCTTTGAATCACGTAAGGATGAACTATTCCAGGTTCAATGAGACTATTCTGGCTTCCAGTGGTACTGATTGCAGACTGAATGTCCGGGATTTAAGTAAAATCTGAGAAGAGCAATTTCCAGAAGATGCAAAAGATGGCCCACCTGAGTTGTTGTTTATTCGTGGTGGTCACACTGCCAAAATATCTGATTTTTCCTGGAATCCCAATGAACCTTGGGTGATTTGTTCTGTATTAGAAGATAGTATCATGCAAATGTAGCAGATGCAGAGAACATTTATAATGATAAAGAGCCTGAAGGAAGTGTGGATCCAGAAGGACAAGGATCCTCGATATATCTGCACTTGTGATTTTAGACTCCCCTTTTTTCCTCTCAACCCTGAGATTGATTTAACACTGATTTTGAGACATACCGACTTTGTTCAGCTATCCCTCCGCAATGCGTACCACCAATAATACAGTAGGCCCCCAAAGTGGATGTTTTTAAAATATTAACTGGGGTACTTGATTCACCAAAGCCACAGACTTATATTTAAATTTTCTTCAGGGATTTTTCTATTAACCAACCCAGGTCTAAAGTAGCTACAGAAAGGGGAATATGATGTGTGATTATTTTTCTTCTTCTTCTACTTTTTTTTTTATTTGGTACCCGGGATTGAACTCTGGACCTTGCACTTTTGAGGCAGGCAGCACCACCACTGAGCTAAATCCCCAGCCCTTATTTTTCCTCTTAAGATAAATCCCCAAGTTTTTCAGACTCGTTTCAGTAAAGGGTAAAGTGAATAAGGAATAGAGCCAAGTGAGGTTAAGTGACTGAGCCATGAAGTCTAAGTACTGCAGGATGTCATTTTTATTTAGGAATTAGGGGAGAATCAAGTCATAGATTCCTACTCCAAATCTTCATACCTGACTTTTTAGGATGCAATTTTTATGTAGACCTATGTAGACCAGTCTCCTCTTGGTTTATTCGGTTAAGTCAGCTACACGTTCCTCCTTCCCTATATGTTTTTGCTTGTTAGTATATTTCTTGAGCTGTTTTCATATTATTCCTTTCTTTTCTGTGAAATTATTTTTGTTGTTTTTTGTTGTTGTTTTAACTGGGATGCATGTTTTTACCTGACAGTTGTCCCTCAGGTAGACTGTTAAGTTGAGAAGGGTGATTTGATAGCTTATATTTGTTTTCAAAATTAAATTAATCCCTGATAAGAGTTTCTTTTTTATTTAAGAAGTTAGTCCTTGACCGCTAGTTTACTATCACCTCCATTTTAGGTGACCTGTTTCACCAGCAGGCCTGTTACTCCCCATGACTAGCTATGTAAGTGCTTATAATGGAATAAACTGCTTTTATATAAAAAAAAGTTTAAACTTAGGAAAGCATTATAGATAGAATAAAATCTTGAGTTACTGAGCAAAACTAAAATCATAGGTATTCTAGGATCATGTAACAGCACTCTTGAAAAATGTTCTACATTGTAGAATTTTTTCTGGTGTTGCTTTAGTTTTTTTGTTTTTTGATACCAGGGATCAAACTCTGGTCCTTGCGCCTGCAAGGCTAAATCCCTGGCCTACATTGCAGAATTTTGACACAGGCATACTAAAGGATTAGTGCCAAGGGATTTGTTTCTGTACTGTACGTGTTTATTACAGATGCCATAGCTACCTAGCACCATTTGAATGCATACAATTTAGTGACTATGTACCAACGAATGTCACATAGCTGTAATACCAGAAGTGTTAGACATAATATGGATGGTTCTTAATACTGCTGTTCCTAAAAATGGCAGCAGAGAGTCCCAGCATCATTTCGTTTGTGGAAGTGGAAAATGCACACAAACTGTCAATGGTGCATTTCTAATATGCAACACATATGTTTGCTATAGCTGTGTCAGAAGCATTACAGCGTGCTCCGATCGCAGAGGGAAGAGAAGGCAGGTGAGGGCCCAGCCTGAGGCTCAGGCGGGGGTGCTCACGAGGGGCCTGCCGCCCGGGCGCACAGTGGCTCGGCTTCTCCCACTCAGGCCCAACAGTGCAAGGCTGCAGCCGCTGATGCCCAACTTTCGTGCTGACAGCGGCGCGGGAGCCCAAGTTGACCAAGGCCTGCTGTGTGCCCCGTGGTGCCCCAGTGGAGGCCCGGCCCGAGGCTGGCTGGTCACACAGGCCCCTCTCCGGGGTGACCTTAGCCTCCAGGTGGTCCCTGGTCAGCATCATGTACTTGGACTTTTCATTAGCGTTCAGCCACCGCCCTTTCAGGGGAGAATCATCCCTGTGTTCCTGGCAGTTATTTAGGCGAAGCTCCTCACACAGTTTGACATTCTGCAGCTTGCTTTCCAGTTTTACTGCAGCCCCTTTCTGTCCCTCTTCCCCTCTTGTCACCTCTTACTGAACTTTGGAGGCTAAGAATTACTCGCACAGTAAGTTTTGAGTCGTGTTTATCATGTTTGGTTTGTCTACGATGTATTTTTGTTTTATGGCTACCATGAGGCTTACAAAATGTCTTTTGGTTATAACAGGCTATTTTAAAATGATAACCATTTAACGTGATTGTAAGAGTAGGAACAAAGGAACAAGAGAAAGTAGAATAAGAAAATTCTCAGGTTTCTTGCAATGTCTCCCCATATTTAAAAATTTTTATATCAAACTGTACGTTTTCTATATCTCCTATCTCTTAACACATTAATGTACTTACTATTTTCTTTAACTGCTTTGCTATTCAGTCATTACAGTAGAGATATGAATAGTTTATATACTGGGAATAGTTTACAGTAGTAGAGCGTTCTACATTTGTTTAGATAGTTACTGTTGCCAATGAGTCTTATACCCTCATGTTTTCGTATTTCCTTCTTGATGATTCGTCTCTCTTTCTTATATTTTGAAGAACGTCCTTTAGCATTTCTTGTAGACTAGGATTGCTGGCTGTATTCTCTCAGCTTTAGTTTGGGACACTATGTATCCCTCCTTCATTTCTAGATGATAGCCTTGGTGACTGCCGTACCCACAGTCTTCAGTTTGTTTTCCTTCAGAACTGTGGATCTCTGGTTCCACTCTCCTGGCCTCTAATGTTTCTGCAGAGCAGTGAGCCGCGAGGTGAATTGGGCCCCGTGTGGCCTTTCTGTCCCTCACAGCCTGCAGACCCCTTCCCTCATCTCTTGCCCATGACAGCTTGGTTATAAGATGCCTAGGAGCAGACTCACTTGTGTTGCACTTCGTGAATTTTTGTCTTTCTGCATCTGAACATCTCCATTCTTTTTTAGTGCATGAGGGTTTCTCTATTATTTGAGTGAGCTTTCTGCTCGTTGATATTCTCAAGTCCTTTTTGAACCACAAGACTGAATAGTTCCTGTAAGCTTTCTCCATTCCTCTTCATTCTTTTCATTCTTTTGTCTTTTCTCTCTGCTAACTTCAATAAGCCTATCTTAGAGCTAATTCTTTCTTCTGTTTGATCTATCCTGCTATTGATAGCTTCTATTACATTTTGAAATTTGCTGCGTATATTTTTCAGCTCAAGAAGTTCTGTTGGTTCTTTTTAAATTGTTTCTATCTTTTTGTTAAGCTTGTCAGAGCATTAAAATTTTCCGGGTTTTCTGCTGAATGAACGTCATAAATGTTCTGCTCACTGAGTTGCCTTAAAACAGTTTTAAATTCTCCGAGAGCTTTTCCAACCGACTCCTGCCTGGTCAGTTTCTGGAACCTTATTTTGAGTATCAGGCGGGGCGCAGCTTCCCTAAAGCTCTTTCTGTTTGTTGGCGGAGTGCAAGGTTACCTGGGGACTGCAGGATCCGTTTTTCCGTCTTCCTCACATGGCTCTGCCTTTCTTTCCACGAATTCTAAACCGGCGGCTTATTTTCCCTAGACCTATAGTCACTTCCACAATTCACCACGAGATGGAGCCCAAGACCACACCCACCGGGACTGTTGGTACATTTGTCATTGTTTCAATGCTAATCCAAGTCCAGGTTCTATACTAGACACATTGTTGACATTTTGTTCGTAGAGAAACAGGGAAGTTGCTGGGGAGTAATCTTTCCCCACAAGCCTCTGTCCCGGAATGGGGAGGCCAGGTGCCTCGTCCTCAATTTCTGCCTTGTGCAATGATGGGCAGTCCCTGTCAGTGAACCAGCCCAGGCTCCTATGGCACACCTGTAGCCACCAATGCCACCAGGCCGTTCACATTCCGAGCCACAGCCAGCAATACAACCAGTACCACACTGGGTCGGACCAGGTTCCCACCTGCATGAGTCCCCGTTGCTCAGGTGCACACGTAGCCCATGAGCACACGTAGCCCATGAGCACTGCACCCAGCCCCAGGTGACACCAGCTGCAACAGATGTTTGAGAAAGGAGACCGTGTGCTTTCCTGGCTCTGCCGAAGTCCAGCAGCTGTGGACACAGGCAGGCCTGTGAATGGTGGCAGTTAAGCCCTGCGCAGTGCTGGATGTCACCAGCTTATTGCTTACTGGACTGTCTGTCCCGTGTATTGCTTAGAGGTAATTCTACATAAAGGCTAAAGCTAAAGCACTCCAGAAGGTCTTCTTTTAGTCTCCAAACACGAGGAGAGTCTTAGTTTACATGGCTAAGAAGAAGACGTGAGCATAAAGATTCAAGGGTAGAGTGAAAGCAAATCATTTCCTTATCCATTTTTCTCCTTGTCCCACTCATGGGAGAGAATATGAAGTGTAGAAACCTGGAGAAAGTTAAATTGTTCTAAAAATAAGTAATGGACAAATCACATTGAGAATATTAGGGATGAGGAAGGAGAAGAAAACACCTCCAGAGGACATAGGGGAGGAATGATAAGGGAATTTCTGTTCAAACAAGAGAGTGACGATCACAGATGTTGCGTAAAGCAGGAAGACTGAGCGAGTCACCAGACGTTCTGTGCACACATACACACCTCACTGAAATTCCGCTTTCGATTTCCTCTCCAAAGCTTTTGAAGAATCCATATATTACTTCTGTTCATGCTGCATTTGGCCTTAGGTGAGTGTAAGACAGCTTGGTTGCAATAAACAGTTCAGTGACTTTTGCTTAGCAGTTTCCTTACTGAATGTGAGAACTTGGGTGGACAATAACTGAGAACTGCCTGACCTCAAAGAATTCATGATTACAACAGAAAAGTTTACTAAACCATCCACAAAAAGTGACCATATAGGCTCAGGGTTAGGAAGACATGTAGATGAGAAGAAAATCCAAGTGTGGCAGGTAAGCTTGGTTTTGTACACCTGATTGGCTCGGGATCCACCTGGAGGTTGCAGAGCACATTGCAGGTGTATCAGGGGCCATGGCAGCCTGGCCTGGGTACCCTGCTGGCTGACCCTGCGTCCCTCCTGTCTGGCCCATCCTGGGCTCTGCTGGCTGCTCTGAACTACAAACTTTGCTCCACTGCGCCCAGCTGCCTTGTCCTTACTGCCTAAGGGCAACTCCTGCCATTGGGCCCCCTGGGACTGTGAGCTAAGGTGAACCCTTCCTCCTAGCTGCCAGTGTCAGGTTTTTGTGTCCCGGCAAGGGGAAAGCTGGCAAATATACACAGTGCGACTGGAAATCTCGTGCAGGTGGCATGTTGATTCCTGTGAAGATCCGGGAGAACCTGAAGTAAAAGTCAGAGAGAAGCACACAGTGTGAGGCACAGGAGAGGGATTTCAGGGGAATACTTCCAGCACGATTTGCCAGTGGGACTCGGCAGCCTGAGCCGATGATTTCTCAAACTGAGCAGAGGAGTATACCATCAAAATAATGGGCAGCTTGGAGGGTGGAGATCTAATTTTTCTGATTTTCAATCTAAAGAATTATAAATTTGGTAAACTTACTGGATTGCTTAAGGCTGTATTTTGTTTTTTGTCAAATAAGGATAACAATGTTACCTACTTCAAATAATGTTTTGAAAAAGAATTAAATAAAACAAAGGCTATAAAACATTTAGCATGCTGACTAGCTTTGAGCTGTGAGTTACAATTCTTAAGCCTTGTGTATTACCAAAAGCATATCAGAGAGTTTCTTTGAAATTTTAAGACAAACCATAATTTCTTCATAATTTTTTTCATTTTCAAAAGTTAAGGCATAAAAATCTTTTCTTTTAAAATCTGAACAGGAATAGTAGATATTGTTAGGTAGGGGACCCTAGCAGAAAACAATGACATGCTGGCTCAAGAGTAGCTCATTTATTTTGGAAAAAATATATTTCCCCAGAAATACTGGGGAAGTGAGACTTTTGTGTGTACAGGGGTGGGCACTGGGGATTGAGCCCAAGGTCTTCACACTGAGCTGCAACTTTGCCACTTTTTATTTTTTTTAAATTTGAAACACGATCCCACTAAGTTGCTAAATTGCCCAGGTTGGGTTCAAACTTAGGATTCTCCTGTCTCAGCCTCCCTGAATACACAACTGGTGTACACCATCAGTCCACGCCCAGCAGGAAGACTTCTTATCAAGCCAGTTACAACATGGCTACATGGACCTTAACTTTCTGGGGGCCTAGTAGGGTGATAAAGCCTCAGGGCGGCCCTTGCCAGGGTTGAGCTGGAGTCTTTACCCTCGTTCACCTTGGTCATGGGATGGGGCAGCTCTGCGGGGCCCCCTTCCTGGGCCACTGGGAGACAGCAGAGGCAGGGACAGAGGCCTGGGGGAGCAAATGCTGCTGAGAGCAGAGGTGACGGGGGCAAGGCTAGGCTGACCCCGCGTGATGCTTGGTGAAGTCGGGTCCAGCGAGAGAAGGCCTCGGAGCAGGCTGAGCCTGGCGTGGCCGCGGAGAGGGAGAGGATAGGAGAGCAGCGTCCACTCAGGGAGAGGTGTCCATGAACAGCATCGGTGAGCCAGTGCCAGCACGAAGACCTGGCTCCACTCAGGAGGGGGAAAGTGGTTTTCAGAGGTAGTCTGTTTTTAAAGAGGTTTATGAGGTAAAATTTAAAGTTACACACACGGAGAAGTCCAGTAAGGACCTCCAGAGGGAGACGCTGTCCTCGGGCACCGCGGAAGCCTGCGTTTGGGAGCACAAAGCTGTGGAATCTGTGAATCTGTGGAATTAGTTAGTCTATAACACATTTTCAAGGGTACTGAACAGCAAAATCAAAGATCTCATGATTTTATATTTTAATACTTTTTTTGCATTATGTGCTGACAAATAATGATTAAAGTCCTCTAAATGCCCTGTGTAAGCTAAGGCCATCGAAGGAATATGCCTGCACACAAGTGACCTACATTCAAGGTCAGAACCAAGTGATGCTTTAAGAATGTAGCGTTTGACAGAAGCGTTTCGCCCTGGCCAGGCCAAGTGGGTCAGTGACTCGTGAATCCACAGATTTTAGAGCCTGACACTTCCTCCTGCCATCCGGCAGCCAGGCTAGGTGTGGATTAGGGCTGTGAAAAGCACACACAGGCTTGGTGACCCCAGGTCCCAGTCTCGGTGGGGGCAGCCGCGCCTGGTCCGGCAGCAAGGTGTCCTCGCCTTTTCCAATGGTGCAGGGCGGCAAAAAGCATAGCTCACAGGCAGGTCAAGCTGAGGACAAACGTCTGTGCCTCCCTTACCTGAGCACGCTCTGGGAGCCTGGAAATGACAAACCCTTTAAAATTCACCATGCATCCAAAGCTTTAGATCAGGGCTATCTCTCATGAGTACAGGTTTTCATTCTGGAATTCCTAACAATAAATACATATATATATATATATACACATACACACACACATTATATATATATATGCATATATATATGTATATTCATTATTATATAAATAATGTCCACAGGAGATGTAGAAGTTCAATGATATTTTGTGCACTCAAATACCACATAGTCCTCAAATATCCCACATAGTTTTGAAAACTGGACTCATATTTTAACTGTAAATCTGAAAGATACAAGTAGGATAAAAGAAATAAAAAATCTCCAATGGAAACAGTTTGGTTGCATGGACGGCAGTGCATCCAGACTAGCTTGGGTTCTGAGTGGGTTCACTGGAAGAAGAGGGCCGCACCTCGGCCGGTGCCCACAGTGGGAGGAGAAGGTACTGGGCCCTGCAGCTGGGGGTGTGGGGGTCCTGACCCCGAGGGCTGAGAGCTCAGCCTCAACAAGCTGCAGTTCAGCTCCCCTTTCCCACCTTCTCTGTTATTTTTTAAATTTTTTTTTATTTTTTGGTACCGGGGATCGAACTCGGGTCCTTGCGCTTGCGCAGCAGGCAGCAAAACCACTGAGCTAAATCCCTGGCCCCTTCTTCTCTGTTTTTAGCCACTGAGCCACATAAATATTAAGAAAACTGGTCTGGGGACTTAGCTCAGTGGTTTCACCACCTGCTGCACAAGCGCAAGGACCTGAGCTCAATCCCCGGTACAAAAAAAAAAAAAGAAAAGAAAATCCTCTTTCCTAGTTATTTTCTTGATGAGTAATAAAGCACCAGTGACACCTTTTAGTTGAAAGCTGTTAAAATAGACTTTTATGTATACAGCACCCACTGCCTTTTGAGTACTTTTTAGAAAGGAATACAGTTTCAGAAGTGAATTGTTGGGTCCGTGATAATGCGCATCTATCCATTTAGCTAGCTCCTCATCGGCAAATGGTTTTCCTAACTGGTGTTAGCGGTGTATGTTCTCAACAGTGTTGCAATGAATCCTACCCTCTAGCCCTGGAAACAATGTGTTTTGGGATTTGTTTCTTGGTTTAGTTTTTACTTCATTAGTAAATAGTAGCACATTGTTCGTTTAGATTTTTTTTTTATTGGAGAAAGTGGACCTCAAACATTTACTCTTATATTTTTGGTAAATGTTTATTTTTATGCAATTTCAAACTCCTAGAGAAGTTGCTAGACGAGGGCAAGAAAATTCTGAGTACCCTTTCTCCGTATTTATCAGCTTTTTCCTCTTGCTCCAATGGCTTTAGGAGTTTCCCGCAGCACTCTCGCCCCGACTCCCACAGGCCAGGGGACCCCCAGGCCCGAACCACCCCGGCTGCCCTCTCCTGTGAGGGGCTCTCCCCTGAGATCTCCCCGCTTTGCTCGGTAGATTTCTCTCCTTCTGTCTCTCCCCTCGGCCCTGCCCACCACCGTTCTGCTCTAGCACCCAGTCTGTTTTGAGGTCCATGTTTAAGTCACATCACACATTGTCCCAAGTGACAGAAATTCCCGCACTGCTCAGGCTGTCTTCCATTCCACTGTGCTTGTCTGTTTCCTCACCCCAGCATTTGTCATGGACACAAAAGTAGTTTTCAAGTCCTAGCGTCTGTGGATAATCCTGGAGTACACACATCTGTCTGAGATCTGATTTACATCCCCTTGGATGTGGTGATGGTTTCTCAGCTGTACACTTTCCCCAAAACTCAGAACCATGTGACCATTGTAAGACCAAGGGCCTTACCAAACGCTCTGAGGAGCTGACTGCAGCGAAGAACACCCAGGAAGGAACACGCCAGACAAGTTGGAAAGTAAAACAGACCTTAGTCTGGCCAGACGGCACTCCCAAAGCAAAATAGCTTAGAGAGGCGACTAGCCCAGAGTCCGAGGCTCTTTTTATAGGGGGTTGCAGGGGAAGTTAACAGGCGAAATTTACAGAAGAGGAACAAAGGTTAGTGGTCAGCTGACACGTACTGATGGTCAGCAGATGTTTGTAGATTGTTCTATAGATAGCGGTGTTCAGAACATCAGTTTCGAACAAAGAGTTGAGTAATTTACTTTGGGACCTTATGGCTGATACAGATCTTATCTAGTGTCCTGGGACTAACAAGCATCTTTATCTATTTACTCACATTCACAGTTGGGGCTAGGGGAGTTTTATGATTACAGAGTTATGCAGTCCCACAACCATCACATGTACACGTTTGCATACGTTAACCCTACCTCAGTAAGGTGGTTTGAAATCTTTTCATTACTTTAGATACGTACTCCCTAACCTAGCATCTATTTGAACACATGCAAACACAGGAGTTACCAGCAGCAAAACCAATCATCACAGTGCACATCTGCCTTCTGCGAGGCTGCTCCAGGCTGTGCTGCATCCGGGTGCTACACCCCTTCAAGGTTCTCATCCCCCGCATAGCCCACTTTTCAGCCTCAGCGCCTCTGCCTAGAGTGAAACTCACAGAAAAGATGTTGAGCCCTTACTTGTGGTTTACACTTTTTTCCCGGGAAATCACCCATAAGTGTTTAATAAGTCTGTAACAAAAAATAGTTCAATGACATGATCACCAAGGTAAACTATAACAGTATATAACTACAGTGATATTCATGTATTTTGATATTTCTTTTTGCCATTCATTGAATTAAAGTTCAAACAAAAAATTTGAAAACATTTACTGTATGATTCAAATATTTTCCGCGTGTATGTGTGGTAACATTGTGATTGTGAGGATTTTTAACCTTTGAAATATCTCACGGAAACAGACTAGAACAGCTAGAGTTGCATCTTGGGCTTGTCAAAAGCTGCTTATAGCATTGTTATTTTCAAATATTTTTCCACTAATGTGATAATTAGTTTCAGTCCCAGAACTCCTAGCAACTGAATTCTGTTGTAATTAGTGAATGTCTCAGGAGAGGGACAGAAGTCAGAGGAAACATTGATATTCAGAAGTACACAGTCTGATTGGAGCCTTGGAGCTTTGGATATCAAAGTTAGGCTACTGAATAACAATGGGCCCCCTGTAAATTTAAATCTGTAATTAGGGTTTAGATGGCCTCTTAAAACACTTCCCACTGGAAGAAATTTTTTTTTTACCTCCTAGTTCTTTGTTTCAGATTTTGTAAAAATCACTTCTGTGGTCATCAACAAAGTTTCCATCGAGGTGGTTGTTTTTGAGTTAAAAAGTTTTAGATTATAAAACACAGATTGAATGTTAAACATTGCTTTTATCTAATGAAATTTGACCCACACGAGGAGCAGTTTCATAGATTTTAATGGAACAACGCATTCCACTGTACAAAATGGAGAAAACAAAGGTACCAGCAAGGTTAGTTTGAGTAATTCTGTTTGACTTATAACCACCAAAATGTGGAATCTTCCAGGCTCATTTTAGAGGGATGAAATTATATGGTACTTAGTGTTACACGCTGCTGTTTCGGTTTCCTAAACTCTTAATGTCCTTTGAAAGCGTTCTTGGGGACACTGAGTGGGCCTGGAGAGCTGGAAACACCCAGCTGACTGAAGGAAGGGATGAAGAAATGTTTTCTCCCTGTCAAAGTGCAGGGCAGTGTTGGGACGGATTCAGCCTTGCGAAGCGGGCAGGATTTTCCCATCCAGAAGTGAGGCTGGAGAATCGGAATGATCGCCGTCTTGCTGAAGAACTGTGGTGAACGTCACACTACCAGGGCAACTTGACATGTTGCCACGGAAGCGTGGGAAGGGTCCCAGGCCGACGAGTCTTGCAAGCTTTGAAACATTTGATTTTTAAAACCTGAAACATACGTGATGTGTATGTTGAGCTAGATTTTAGATTTCTCTAATATCACTTTTAGAATGATTTATTTAGTATAACAGCCTAGATATAGCTATATCATAGGGATATGAAGCAGATCTGATCATCTTGTAGTTAAGGAATTTTATGGGGAAATGAAATTAAGGCTGCGGTGGATTAACTAGTGGCCAACTTAAGTAGGGCGCCCAGCTGGACTGAGTCAGGCTGGTTCTGGACTCGGAGGACCCGCCTGAGGCCTGTTGCCAACGGCATTAAGGGGAAAACTGGAGGGGAAGACGGTTTGCTGTTGATTTTCCTGGAAAGACTTGCCAGGCTGCTTTTCCTGATGCGAACTCAGGCCTGCCTGTGCCTGGGGACGACTGCTGTGCTGTCCGGGGGCTCTGCTCTTCGCCTGGGGCGTCCTTCTGGCTCCAGTGCAGACCCCTCGGCTGGTGGCACGGGGATTTCCTGGCTTCCGCCACTGGCCTTTGGGCCTTCCGGGTGCAGGTCCTTGATACGGACAAGCATGAGACACTGCCGTGGGCTCCGGGCCCTCAGCTGGACTTGTGCGGGACACTGTCGTAGGATCCAGGGCCTCTAGTGAGAGGACAGAGCTCTTGCACGCCTCTGCATTTGACTTTTTGGGTGAATATTATAAAATAATCCTGTAAATTATGTGTCCCGCATTAAATCTATTCCCTTGCAAACCCTGACTACAACAAAGGCTAAAATAGATTATATTATGATTTAATGACAACAAAATTTAATCTTCTTTCTATATTTTATACATGAAAACGTTCTTTGTAAAACGTTCACGGAAAAGAAAACCGTGGAATTTAAATTCAGTATAAGTTCCCGCCCTCGGTGTAACACACTCCTAAGTGAAGGTATTTTTGCCGCCACTAGATGGCGGCGGTGGGCTATTAATATAGATGGGCCTGCGCCGTGTTCAAACATTGAATCATTTCATGCTTTATTCACAGATGAATACATCTCCTTGGACCCCATAAACGTATATAATTTTTATTTTTAACTTAAAATGGTATCAATAAAATAATGCACAAATATTTTAATTTTTTTTTTTAAATTCAAGTCACAAAAAGGAAAGTAAAATGATGAATCCAGAGAGACCCAGGTGCGACCAATTTCTCTCGCATGGAGAGGCCCCGGCTCAGCGCTGGTCATGAAGCAGGTGCTCAATAAACGCGCACTGGGTGAGTGAGAGAAAACATGGCTTCCCCAGAGTGCTGCACCCAGTCTTTTCCCTACTATCTCATCTTTCCTTTTTCACAATTTTTCGCTATTTTTTAACTGTTCCTAGAGTTGTACATATTTTTCAAACATGTTTGATTAAATATCAATTATTTTAAAATGAAATACAGAATAATAATAATATAGATTATTTTTATACTTGATAAATTTTTAAAAGGATCTTTTCATCTAGGACAGATCATTTCATTTCTCCCTCTCCAACTAGATACCTTTTATTTCTTTTCCTTGCCTAATTTCTCTGGCTTAGACTCCTACTACTTTGGATCAAAGCGGCGAGAGCGGGTAACGTCTCTTTTCTAATCGGAGGAAAAGCTTTCAGTTTTTAACCATTGAGCACGATGTTCTCCGTTTGCTTACAACAAGTGGCCTTTATTATGTTGAGGCAAATCCCCCTGCAATAGGGCTGCCACAGACTTCCGGTCAGGAAAGTGTGCAGAGCATGATCTGTGTGCATCTGCCGAGGAGAACACGCAGGCTCTGTCCCTCACTCTGCTACTGGGAGCATCACATTAATTCACTCGCACACTGAGCCTTCCTAGGACACACCCGTGTGGTCACCATGTGGTTCCTTTCATGCACTGTTTATGTGGATTCACTGCTGTTTTGTGGAAGGTTTTCAAATCACTGTTCACCAGGATTAGCCTGTGGTTTTCTTTTCTTGTAATGTCTTAGTGTGGCTTCAGAATCAGTGTAACGTTGGTCTCATAAAATGAGTTTGGAAATCTTTATTCCTCATCATATTTTGCAAGAGTTTGAGAAGGATTGGTATTAATTTTTAAAATGTTTGGTAGAATTCAATGAAGTCATTTGGTCCTGGGCTCTTGTTGGATAGCAAATTGTTGATTAGTGATTCAATCCTTCTAATCATTATTGATCTGTACAGATCTACATCCACTTATTCATGATTCAGTCTTCATAGATTGAATACTTCTAGAAATTTATCTATTTGTCCAGATTGTTGGAGGCCCCTGCAGTCAAGTTCCAGTACCCACCTGCCCAGTGAATGATGCAGGCCTGAGAAAAAGAATACACTAAGAGACAGAACTAGGGGAAAGAGTGGGGGGCCAGGAGGACCAATGCCTGTGCAACCGACAAAGGCCTGAACAATTCTAGGCACTGACTTTTATTGGGAGTCAATTGGGGTAAAGGCGACATGTGGTTTCTATGGAAATTAATGTAAACAAGGCTCAGAAAGGACAAGAGAAAGCATTCTCAAAATAGGAACAGATAGACAAAATATATGATTGTAATTGGTCTGAAGGTTTAGTTGTGGGAATGGAATTTGGGTGCAAGTTACTCTGACCTCGGCACGTAGGCTTTGGCCATGCTCACTTCTATAAACAAGTCAATGTGGGGCTAACTCTTCACAGCCTGCCTGGGCCATAATCAGTATTACAGTCCTCTCCACAGATTATCCATTTTATGCTGTGTAATTGCTCATTGTAGTTTCTTACAGTCTTCTTAATTTCTATGGCATCAATTATGTCTCCTTTCTTGTTTATGATTTTATTTGACATTTCTCTTCATTTTTCTTTGGCTAGATAAAGGTTTGTCAAATTTATCTTTCCAAAGGCCAATTCTTTTTCAATTGTTTTCAAATGACATGATTTTATGTGTAGAAATTCTAAGGATAACACCACTGGGAAAAATTCCTACTGACACTGGAAGATACAAAATCAACATGCAAAACCCAGCTGCATTTCTATACATTTAACAACACCTTAAAAAGGAAATTTAAAAAGCCCAATAATGATAGTATCAAAAAATAAAGTACTTAAAAATAAATTTAACAAGGGGCTTCCGGACAGCCATCTGTCCCGTGGCTCCTGGTCCAGAGGAAGGGGCTTCTGGGCCCCCATCTGTCCTGCCATTCCCAGCCCAGAAGAAGGAGCTTCTGAGCCACTGTCCCACCTCTCCCAACTCAGAGGAGGTGAGCTGCATGGGCGTCAACAGAACCCCTCCCCCATGGGTTGAAATGAGAAAACGTGTAAATAAGTCTCAAAACCAGACTTCTAGATCACCTACAGCAACCCCAAAGGGAAATGAGATGGAACACTCTGATACTCCACCACCTGGACCCACTGAACTGGCAACAAAAGAGGATCTGGAAAAAATGAAATCAGAAATAATTTGTCACATAACAGCAGAGATTGTTCTCATAGTGCAAGATATGATTAATAAATCAAGAGAGAAGCTGAGGAACATGATGTAATCCCAACATAGGAAACAAATGGAATCCATAAAACAGATGCAAACAGATTTCCAGGACATGAAAAACTTCATTGAAAGTCTACACAGCAGAATGAGCCAATATGAGGACAGAATTTCAGATATAGAAGAAAAGATTGCAATTAGTGACCAGGAAAAGAAAAATTGCTTCAAAATTATAAGGGACCATGAGAAATCAATCCAGAAGATGCTAGACCATGCAAAGAAGAATAACATAAGACTGATTGGAGTCAAAGAAGAAACAGGAGAGAGTGCAGATGACATAAAAAAACTCTTCACAGAAGTAATGGCAGAAAACTTCCCAAGCAGGGGAAAAGAGCTTGACATACCACAGATAAGTGAGGCGTATAGGACTCCAAATAGCCTTGATCAAAAAAAAAAAATCTACACATAGGCATATAATTGCTAAGATTCCAGAAACTCAACAGAAGAACAAAGTTCTACAAGCAGTTAGAGAAAAGAAACAAATCACATATAAAGGAAAGCCCATCAGAATCACAGCAGACTTCTCAACACAAACCATCAAGGCAAGAAGAGCTTGGAGTGAAATATTCCAAGCCCTAAAAGAAAACAGCCTCCAACCCAGATTGATGTACCCTGCAAAACTATCTTTCAAAATGGATGGAGAAATAAGATACTTTCATGACAAAGAGCACCTTGGGAACCTCATGAATACCAATCAAGCACTCCAAAAATTTTTAGACAATATCCTAGGAACAGACAATGAGGATCACAACCGCAGGAAGCAAAGCAGAATGAACCCATCTGGTGCAACAAGAAATTAAATGTAAAGGGGGAGAACCCAACAAAAAGAAAAAGTCATGACAATGATAACTCAATACGTTTCGGTTATAACCATCAATGACAGTTCACCATTCAAAAGAAATAGACTGGCAGAGTGGGACAAGAAGCAAAATCCAACAATATGCTGCATACAAGAAACACACTTATTTCAAAATGAAACTCATAGACTGAAAGTTAAAGGGTGGAAAACAATACTCCATGTGACGGGAACCCGAAAAAAAGCAGGAGTAGCTATCCTCTTTGCAGATCAAGTGGATTTCAAACCAACACTGATTAAGAGAGACAAAGAAGGACACTGCATCCTTGTAAAGGGAAGAATCCAACAGGAAGACATGACAATCATAAATATCTATGCACCAAACACTAGTGCACCCAACTATATAAAATAAATACTAATGGACATGAAAAGTCATATATGCACTAATACAATTGTAGTGGGGGACCTCAATACCCTAGTGTCACAAATAGATAGATCAACTAGACAAAAAATAAGTAATGAAATACTAGAACTCAATCGAACTCTTGAACAAATGAACTTAACAGATGTTTACAGAGTGTTTCACCCTACAAAATCAGAATACACATTCTTCTCAGCTGCACATGGGTCTTTCTCCAAAATAGACCACATACTCGCTCATAGAACATATATAGGTAAGTGCAAAGGAACTGAAGATATCCCCTGTATATTATCAGACCATAGTGTGATGAAATTGGAGATCCATAGCAAAAGAAAATGGAAAAATTTCATAAACATGTGGAAATTGAACAACATACTTCTGAATAACCAATGGGTCACAGAGGAAATTAAAGAAGAAATCAGATAATTCCTTCAATTAAATGACAATGACAATACAGCATATCGGAATCTATGGCACACAATGAAAGCAGTCTTATGAGGGAAATTCATAGCAGTGAATACTCATATTAGGAAAACAGAACAAGCCCAATTAAACAACCTGATGCTGAACCTCAAGCTTCTAGAAAAAGAAGTGCAGGACAAACCCAAAACTCATACAAGGGAGGAAATTATAAAGATCAGAGCAGAAATCAATGCAATGAAGACTAAGAGAACAATACAAAAAAATCAATGAAGCCAAGAGTTGGTTCTTCGAAAGAATCAACAAAATTGACAAACCCTTAGCCAACCGTATCAGAAAAAGGAAAGAAAAGGCCCAAATCCATGCAATTAGGAATGAAAAGGGTGAAATTACAACAGACCCAGCAGAAATCCAGAGGATCATCAATACCTACTTCCAGAACCTATATGCCAATAAGACGGAAAACACAGAAGAAATGGACAGATTCCCAGAGACATGTGAATTACCAAAGTTGAACAAAGAAGACCTAAAAATTCTAAACAACCCAATATCAACAAATGAAATTGAAAACATAATTAAAACTTATCAACTAAGAAAAGCCCAGGCCCTGATGGCTTTACTGCTGAATTGTACAAGACATTTAGAGAGGAACTACTGCCACTACTATTTAAACTCTTCATTGAAATTGAAAGGGAAACAATACTCCCAAATTCATTCCTGGAAGCAAGCATCACCTTGATCCCCAAAGCAGAGAAAGACACGACCGAAAAGGAGAACTATAGGACAATCTCACTAATGAACATAGATGCAAAATTCCTTAATAAGATACTGGCAAATAGAATGCAGAAGATCATCAAGAAGATCATACACCCTGATCAAGTGGGATTCATCCCAGGGATGCAGGGATGGTTCAACATATGCAAATCAATCAATGTAATACACTGTATCAATAGAGCCAAGGACAAAAACTACATGATTATCTCCATAGATGTAGCAAAAGCATTTGACAAAATCCAACGTGCATTTATGATAAAAAACCCTACAAAAAATTGGAATAGATGGTCTCTACCTCAAACTGATAAAAGCCATCTGTGAAAAAACAAGAGCCAGTATCAAACTAAATGGTCAAACCCTGAAATCCTTCACACTAAAATCAGGAACAAGACAAGGATGTCCACTATCACCACTCTTGTTCAATATGGTTTTGGAAACGTTAGCCACAGCAATTAGACAAGAGAAAGAAATAAAAGGCATAAAGATAGGAAATGAAGAAGTAAGACTGTCATTATTTACAGATGACATGATACTCTATATAGAAGACCCCAAGAACTCCACCAAAGTCTTCTAGACTTAATAACCAAATTCAGTAAAGTAGCTGGTTACAAGGTCAACACTCAAAAATTAATAGCTTTCCTCTACATGAATAACAGACTCACTGAGAGAGAAATAGGGCAAATAATTCCTTTCACAATAGCATCCAAAAAACTGAAATACCTAGCAATCAATATAACAAAAGAAATCAAAGACCTTTTCTCTGAAAACTATGGCGCTCTGAAAAGAGAGATTGAAGATGATATATCAGAAAATGGAAAGGCGTCCCCGGTTCCTGGGTAGGAAGGATCAATATAGTGAAAATGGTCATACTTCCAAAACTGCTATACAGATTCAATGTAATTCCAATTGAGATCCCAGTAACATACTTCATGGACCTTGAGAAAACAATCCAAAAATTCGTTTGGAACAAGAAGACACCCAGAATAGCAAAATCAATTCTAGGTAACAGAGACTTGGCAGGGGGTATCACAATCCCCAACTTGCATCTATACTACAAAGCTACTGTGATAAAAACAGCATGGTACTCACAAAGAAACAGACTGGAGGACCAGTGGAACAGATTAGAAGATGCAGGAACAACTCCAGACACACTCAGCCATCTTATCTTCAATAAAGGAGCCAAACACCCTCACTGGAGGAAAGATAGCCTCTATAATAAATGGTGCTCAAAAAATTGGGTTTCAACTTGCCAAAGATTAAAAGTAGACCTACATCTCTTGCCATGCACTGAACTAAAATTGAAATGGATTAAAGATCAAAATATTAAAAGAGAAATGCTGAATCAGCTGGAACAGAGGTTAGGTAGAACTCTTGAAGACATTGGTGTAGGAAAAGATTTTATGAACAAAACCTCAGTTGCCTGTGAACTAGCACAATCAACAAGTGGGATCTCTTCTTATTAAAATGCTTCTGCACAGCAAGAGAAACCACCAGCAGTGTGAAGAGACAACCCACAATGTGGGAAAAAATCTTCACCTGCTGTTCTTCAGACAAAGGTCTACTATCTCAAATCTATAAAGAATTTAAAAAGATTAGATCTCTGAAATTTAAAGACCTAATCCAAAACTGGGCATCTGAAATGAACAGACATTTCTCACACAACGAAGTAGAAATAGCAAATAAATACATGAAAAAATGTTCAACATCACTGGTCATTCTAGAGATGCAAATGGAAACAACGCCGAGATTCCACCTCACTCCAGAAAGAATGGCTGCTATCATGAAATCAACCAATAACAAATGCTGGCAGGGCTGTGGGGAAAGAGGAACCCTGCTCCACTGCTGGTGGGAGTGCAGACTGGTGCAAGCACAGTGGAAATCAGTATGGAGATCCCTCAAAGAGCTAGGACTGGAAGTCCCATTTGACCCTGCTATTCCCCTGCTGGGTATCTTCCCCAGAGAATTAAAAGAATCGTACCACAGTGATATATGTACACCCATGATCATAGCCGCACAATTTGTAATAGCTAAAACTTGGAAACAGCCCAAATGCCTATCAACTGGAGAATGGATAAAGAAAATGTGTTTTTTTTTAAATAAAATGGAGTACTACTCAGCCATAAAAATGAGAAATTAGAGACATTTATAGCTAAATGGATGCACATTGAAGCAATACTCTTAAGTGAAAGAAATAGGACAACATGTGTAAATACCGAATAGTTTCTCTAGTGTGAGAAACTGAAAGTGTAAATAAGGACTACAATGTATAATAGATAATATGAAATAGGAAGAAAAGGGGCAAAGCGGAATGGGAAGTGGGAGGAGTAGGGGAAAAGATAGAAGGGAATGGAATTAATATGAGAAAATGAAAAAATGGAAACAAAATCTTTGTAAATAGGGAGGGATGGAGGGGTTGAAGGGAGGGCAGGGGAAGGGGGAAAAATAAGAACCAAGGGAGATTATGTAAAGGTGCAAATTTCCAACGATGAATGTCATTATATTGTATACCTAAAATGTACCAATGATTAGAATGAATAATCAATAATGCAAAACAGGAAGAAAAGGTTCAAAGGGGTAGGGGTAGTAGGAGGTGCAGGAGAAAGGAAAGAACGGAAAGGAAAAATGATGAGAAATGGAAAGAAAGGATACAAAGTCTTTGTAAATAGGGAAGGGTGGAGGGGTTGAAGGGAGGGCTGAGAATGGGGAAAAAAATAAGAACCAAGATGCATCATGTAAAGGTACGAGTTCCCAGTGAGAAATGTAAATGTGTTGCACACCTAAAATGTATCAATAAAAGAATTTAAGTAATAATAAAAAATAAAATAAAATAATAAATTTAACAAAATTTGTAAAAGAATTGTAAATTGAAAACTACACAACAGGGATGAACGAAGATATAAATAAATGGAAAGACATCCTATGTTCATGGATTGGAGGATTTAATGTGGCTAAATGTTTATATTACCAAATGTTATCTGTGAGCTCAATTCTACCCCTCTCAAATTCACAATGACATTTTTTTACAAAAGTGAGAAATATCCTAAAAATCATATGGAACCACAAATGGCACAGATAGTAGAAGCAATCTTAAGGAAGAAAAACAAAGCTGGAGCTGTATACTTTTTTATTTCAAAATACATTACAAAGCCACAGAAGTTCACAAAGTATAATTTCAGCACAAAGATAGAAAAAAATAGGCCAATGAACCTGAACTGACAACCCAGAAAAAAACCTCAGGCAGATACAGTTAATTCTGTTTTCATTAGGGTGCCTCATATGAGCCGGGGAAGATGGGCTCTTCATGAAATATTATCAGGCAATTGGATACCTACCTGTAAATGAAGGAAACAGATGCATAACAGCATACACAAAAATTTTCACAAAATCGGGAGAGGATTTAAATGCAAAACTTAAAACTCCTACAGAAAAATATAGGGGAAAAGCTCCTTGACATTGATCTTGATAACCATTTCTTGGATATAGCATCAAAGGTCCAAACCATAAAAGCAAAAGTAGATGAGCGGAACTACCTTGAACATAAAAGCTTCTACACAGCAAAGGAAACAATCAACAGAGTGAAAAGTCAACCTACAAAATAGGAGAAAAATCAAGCAGTTAATCTCCAAAGTAGAAGAAGAGCTCCTACAAATAAATGGAAAAAGCAAAAGCTCCTAATTTCCAGATTTTAAAATTGAATAAATATTTCTCAAAATAAGACATGTTTTACTGTTTTTGGTAAAGTCAATTGAAAACATTGTCACTGGGCAGGAATTGGCAAGGGGCCTTGATGATTATTGACTTTGCATGAATATTCTCTTCCAGAGACTAAGGTAGAGCTCCACACAGCTATAAAAACTCATGGTTGGAGAGGGGTTTCCTAAATGTCTGCTGACACCACACACATCTATGCATCCACTGAGGCCATCTTACTATCCTGAGAAAGGAAGAAAGAAGTAAAGTGGAGGAATTCAGCAGCCTGATTTCTTAAGAGAGTCTTGTCTGTCAACAGAAAAAGCCAGCTCGGGCCCAGGGGTACAGAGCTCGGGGAAAATTCAGGTCTCAACCCTGCCACATCTGTCCTATCAGGTCACGGCCTTGATGCCAAAGAAATGAAACTTGGAATCAAGACATCTAGAATAATGTATTAGATAAACTTGAAACTTGGTCTCCTCTGAACCTTCTGAGCCCAGAGAAGTGGCTTACTCCTCCCTGTCATTGACTGTTCTTCCCATTACTTGAGGGCCAGGCCTTGACATTTATTTTGCAGGTAACCAGGACCAACCTCTACTTTCTCTCCTGGCTATGAGACCAGCAATTAGGGCCAAGTCATGACTGTTTCTTCTGTGTCTGATTCTGCTATGGGGGAAGAAGGACCATGAGCCAAAGAAGTTGCAGGCCCAAGCTGGCAGGTCCCAGCAAGAGTTGCAGGAGTGTACACAGGAGTAAGTCCTGGGGTGTTGATCCTGAAGGATCTAGAGCTCAGTACAGTAGAGGCAATGAACACATTGACACAAGCTGCAAGAGGTCATGTTAATATGCTCCTCAGAACTTGGACGCATGAAAAGGCCTTGTGAAGTGAAGCGAGAACTGGAGGAAGTCCCTAGCAGATGGTCAGGAACAGAGGGAGGGGTTCACAGAAATGTCACTGTAGAGTAGATACACTACAGAAAAACAGAAGACTGACCTCCCTCTCTGTTCCACAGGAGGGCGCCCAAGCCCCTGCACTTGCTGCATCAATAAAGAATTTTCTGATGAGGGGCATCACCTTTGAGAATCTCAGGGGTAACTGCTTCCTGTAAGCCAGGATGGATAGGACTTGTTCCTGAAAGTTGGCACACCCTGGGATAATAGGGTACTGAAAAGGGAAGCCATGCGCTTAAAGAGTCAGCAACAAGAAGCACCATAAAGAGCTGCATGCTCCGACTGGCAAGGGAAGAGGCGGGAGCCAGAGTCGTGGAAATTGTTCCTGGACACACTGTTCCCTGTGGAAGATTGGTGGACAGCCAGTTAGAGCATTTCATAACTTACACAACCACGAGAATTAAGAGATTCATGATCTGGAGGCTTAAGGCAGTCACTCCAATGGTCATGATCTCATACCCAGTACCCTGGGCTGAGGTGACATGCAGACCCAGAGCTCATTAACTCATTATGAAAGAGAAATGGTAGGTGCTTCAGCCATGGTTCCCCTAGTAGACCTTTTCCCAAGGGCCCCTCAGGCCACTTTCTCCTGTAAGTAGTCAATGTAAGAAGGGAGTAGCAGTCGTTTTGATAACCATTAGCCTCAGGTTCCATCTGAAATTGCTCCTTGGGGTTCGAGGCATTACTGTGGCCTCAGACTTAGAGTTTGTGGAGGCCCAAGTAAAATAAACGGTTCCTAGTCCAAACCCCGCTTCCTTTTGGCCCACTCTACTCATGCTCCATCCAATGAACACCTCGAGGGTGCCTACAATCAGAATAAACATCGATGTTAGCAGGAAACACAAATTATTTTCTCAGCTGGTGACAAAGGTCAAATGTAAGTCTTTGGAACTAGGTCCTCCATGGAAAAGACTAAATCAGACACAATACCACGATCAGTTTAGATGGGGCATGAGAGGGATTATTGTTACCCTTAATGATGTACCCTTCAGTGATGCTGAGGCCCCCCCAGTCCCATTTAAATCATAAATCTTTCCTCTACAAAGATTAGATGACTCCAAGCTGTTGAGAAAAAGCTACCTCAACTCAACCAAGAAGTAGCCCCATCTCCACTGCTGAGATGAAGTAACTCTACTAGAGCAGATCAGCTCTACCTTAGATAAACACTGTATTTTGGGGGGAGTGTGTTATTTTTCACCATATGAGAAATGGCCTTTCATTCAAAAATAGACAATAATATATACTTATGACCTTGTTAGGTTGAGGTTATTTCGCCTGCTGTCACAATATAGCTGACAGGGACTATGACTCTGCACCTAACATCGCATTGTTCCATTACATTTATGCCATCATATCAATTATATGTGGGAGCTACAAGTGACAGGAGACCTGAGGGCCTGGATATCAGTGCACAAAGAGGGAGAGAGATGACCCTAGAGAGACTCAGGGGCTGCTCACCTTAGTATTTTTTAAGTTCCTATAGATTGGAACATGTGATATTTCCTCTAAAGTAGATGGAAATTGTTCCACTTTTTACTTCACATCCACTGAAAGAGAACACCTGGAAACAGTGCACTGACCTGTTTGTTCACTAAGTGACAAAAGCTCAAAGATATGAATGGGACTGGGAGCAAGAAAGGGCTCTCAGCAGGTCCAGGGTGCAGTCTAGCAGTCCTGGCCGGGCCACGTGACCCACAGGACCTTTGACACTAGGACACAGTGGTGAGACTTCGGAGAGAGTCGATGGGAAACCCCAGCGCTGAAGGGTGGTGTGAACCCATGGTGCCGGTGGGAAAATCCATGCCCTCTGCTCCGCAGCTCTGTTCCATTCAGAAAGAAACACATATAAAATAGCTCCCGTGATGCTAGAAATAAAGATCTGAACATCGAACGGCGTATTGAGTGGCAGTGTGGCCACAGCTACCCCTCATGAGCCGCCTTCGCTCAGACAAACAAGCCAGAGCTACAGACTCAGGGATTCCGTGCAAAGCAGGAGCACACGTGGGCTCAGACCGGAGCAGGACCAGAGGCAGCTGCACTGCTGTGTGGCCCAGACCCGGGCCTCGTGCTGACATCACTCAGCACTGCAGGGCGTCCCCTGCCGCTGAGAGGAGGGAGGTCAGGTCTGCTTGACCAGTGCGGCCTCCGTGCGTGGACCCAGCGGGACACTGCTTCTGCTGCCGCAGCTTCTGTGTGCAGTTCCCTTGCTCACTGTCCGGCCCGGCGGGGAAGCTCCGGACACCGCAGGTGGACTTCTCCCCCACCCTGTTCTCTCCGCCTTCAACAATGCCTTCCCAAGCGCTTCCGTGAAACCTCAGCAAGCAAACGTTTGCCTGAGACTTGCATGCTCGGGAAACTGGATCCAAGGCACTATCTGACTTAGAGTGTTACTTCAGTAACTCCTGCGCATGTGCCGAATCGCTCTGGGTTTCCGGTAGTGCTATTATTGATAAGATAGCAGTGACTCTGCAACAGAGCTCTAAAGCCGTTGAAGCAGGTTAGGGTGCTAGGGTGAAGTGTGCACACGGACAGTCTCAAAGCACGAGTTTGTCAGTGCAGAGGTCTGGAATTATTTAGTATTTAGATATCTGACCCTGTCTTTTGAAAAAGAAAACAAAATTTAGTTTCAGAGTCATCTAAGAACTTTATCTTTTTTCATGACATTTAAGTTTTTATTTTCAAAATTATTTTATATGAATGATCGCTATTTTAAATACCTTAATTTAATATCAGTTATTAAAATACAATCACAGTCTGAACACAGAATCCTCAGTTTATACTTTATTGGTGATTAGCATAACAGTGTAAATTTTTAACTGAAAACAAATCTAACTCTATAGCATATAAATCTTATCATACTACAACAGTGCAATTCAAACCTATCAAATATGTGAGAGGTTATACAAAAATATCCAAGCTCTGTTGGAAATATTGATTTTATTCTAATGTTAGAAGTTGTGTTTTAAGAGACCTTTTCAAAGAAAGCGAGTGACATAAAGAGAGGGTGACCTTTACGTGGGTTAAATCCAATGTCTTCTATCCGGATCACTTTCCTTTCTTAATTGTCCAACAGCTCAGCATCGTCTGTCTCATTGCTGAACGGATATCGCATTACTGTCACTAACGGAAAGGAAAAGCATCCTTTGTTAAAATAGTCATAAAATCTTGTCTGTTAAAATTTGAAAATATAAAATCGACCACTAAAGGTAATAGAAATGGAAATATTTTATTATGTTCATATTTTGTGAAATAATTTTATAGTTAATCATCGATTCAGCAGCTGTATATGTTTCAAAAATATAATTGATGACATTAAAAATATTCACTGATAATTAACAATGTCTCGTTATTTATAATAAATAAAGAATCAAGGTGGTGTTTGAATTAATACATTTTTTTCCCTTAAACACATTACAATAAATTCTATTGACTCTTGTCTATGCTTCCATTGTAAAATGAATTTCTTCGGCTCTCCTAGTAAGCTTTCCAAGTTACCCTGTGTTCTTCAATGTCGGCTTATCTTTTCAGGAACTCTTCTCAACTGGGGCTGACTCTGTTTCTCAAGGCCTGAAGAAACTCACATGGAGGAGTAGAAAAGGGGAGAGAAATCCCCCAGATGCTGCAGAGCGTGCTCATGGGAGGTTCGCTCACAGTGCACCTGGACAACACAGCGAATCTTTTAAAATACCTGAGTCCTGAGCATTCACACTTTGTCCCCCGAGTGCCACCTTGGAGAGAGCAGGTCTGCAGATTGGTTGTCAACCCTGGGCTTTGCACCCCGCCTCCACCTTACAGCTACAAACTTCAGCCATGCTACTCGACCTGCCTCTGCCTCACATGAAAATGGGACTGGTAAATACAGCGCTAGGCTTCTAGGATGGGTGGAAACCCTAAACGCATTTATAGACGTGTCCTTGCTCCATAAAAATTGCCCAAGAATGTGCCAGGTTTTGTCCGATGCAAAAGAAGGAACTCTTGCCTTCTTGTCTGCAATGCACATCCAGCTGCTGGCCTGTAAGACTCGGGAGGTTTGCCTGACAGAGATTCTTTTCTTTTTGTTTGCTTCTTGGTACTGAGGCTTGAAGTCAGGGCCTTTACATTTTTCAGCTGCGACAGGGTCTCCCTAAGTGGCCCAGGCTGCCTTTGAGCTTGCCATCCTTCCAAAAGCCTCAGCTTCACGAAGTGCTGGGATTACAGCTATGGGCCACAGTACCCAGGTGACGGTGACACTCAACAAAGAAACTAATTAAGAAGCTCAGTATTAGGGTATGGAGGGGAAAAACCGAGGCATTTAATATGGAAGATGCTCTCCTGGAACTGGTGGGACTCACATGCTCACCGTAAGCACCACACAGGGTTGGGGGGGCCCAGTCCTCCCAGGGAATGTGCTCTGCATTTCACATCAGGAATCACTCTTACTCATTTCCTTTGACATGATAGTTAAATGACACATTTTTTATTCATTAAGTTTATTGGTACATTTTAGGTATACAGTACAGTTACATTCATCATTGGGGATTTGTACCTTTACATGATGCATCTTGGTTCTTATTTTTTTTCCCCCATTCCCTGCCCTCCCTTCAACCCCTCCACCCCTCCCTATTTACAAAGACTGTGTTTCTATTTTTTCCTTTTCTCCTATTTTTTTCCTTTCTCTTCTTTCCTTTCCCCTACTTCTCCCATTGCCCCTGCTCCTTTAGACCTTTCCTTCCTATTACACAATATCAATTATACCTTTTAGTCCTCATTTACACTTTCAGTTTCTCACACTAGAGAAACTATTCAGTATTTACACAGGTGTGTCCTGTTTATTTCACTTAAGAGGATGGCCTCAACAGAAAGCTTGGTATAGTTAATATACTTTTACTTGTTCTACATTTTGTCAATATAAAAGTCACAATTATTCACAAAGACATGAAATGACAGAAGACAGCAGGAAGATGGAAGGGAGAGACAAGTGAGTTGTTTCCTAACTAAAGAAAACAGTGCGTGGAGTTGGGCCCTCATTAGCTAAGAACTGACTCTTCTTTAGAGGCCACAAAACTACTAGGTATAAACTTTTCTGTTGGGTACACACACATGTGCATGCACGCACACGCACACACAACCATAGATCCTTAATGGGATAGCGGTATTCTAGATTGAACATACATTGAAAAAAAAAATGATTGGGACAGAAACAGTCCTGTGACTGTTCTTGCAGTTGCACCAGGGGATCATGGAGAGTTCTGAGAGAGAAACCCTGAGGACCAGACCAAGAAGGGGTTGGTATTAGTGGTGTAGTGACTTCATGCAGCAGAGGCAATGAGAGAGTACATTGAAAAACTGGTGAAAGCATGTGAGCTTTTGGTGCCCAAGAATATCCATTTCATAAAGCTCTGTTTTAAATATGAAGCTCAACACAACATGCCTCAATTTTAGCAACACGCAGGAAGCCGGTGGAAGAACGATTTCACCTTGATGGTGAGAATGCCCCTGTTCCTGTGGCCCAGAGCCGATGATCTGGCCCCTAGAGGGGTGACCGGCAAGGCTGGGGTCACATGTGGCCCAGAGTGCATGACGTGACCCACTGTGTTTGTTCTCATTTTAAAAATCTGCATTTTGTCTACATTTTTGGTGCACATGATAAAATAGTGCGTACTTCACAGACAGGCACCAAATGTCTTAAAAGCACAAAGATGTGCTGGGATTGTTGCTGAAAATGTATTTTCTAGTAAAGCTATGCAGTGGGAGAAGTGAAATGCCATACTGCACTGCTGTTGTCCCTGGTGTGTAGGGTATCTGCGTCACCCTGCTGTACGTAGATTGTGATTTGTAACTTTTAGGACAGAAAGATGCTTGTCGCTGGAGACCAACACAGATGTGTAGTGAGGTGACAGACAGTTTTCTGTCTTATAAGTCTTTGCTGTTATCTTATGCTTAGCATTCTAGCAGTTTACTCAGGCACTTCAGAGAAAACAATGTTATGTTCTTAGATTCAGTTCAAGGTAAGCTTTCTGTACTGTGATCACACTTTGTGTTATATTAATCATGTGTTATATTTTTTTCAGTAAGTTTATTGGTACATTTTAGGTATACAATATGATGACATTATATTAATCTAGAAAGGACAGCAATTCAGATTGGCATTTTCCAACTGCTCTTACTTTTCACAAAAACCTAAAGTAACTGCTGAAACACACATTTCCAAGTCCTGCCTTTCAAAGTGGTAGGGTAGCGTCCATGAATGTACAAACTGCAAAGCACTTTAGACAATTCTTATGATTAAGAAAATGGAAAACATCCACTCCAGGGTGCTCCTGAACTTTTTACTGCGTTTTTGACAGAGACATTGTCATCCTGACAGCTTTTCCCTCGCACACATAATGCTGATCTAGATTGGCAGCATATGAAATTAACATCAAACTGTAATTGTGTATGTTAGATTTGTAGTGTACCATAATTACTGGGTAGTATTATGGTTTGTAGGTGTTTATTTTGGCTTTATTTACAATCATTCCAAACCCAGGCAACATAATGTTCCTCTCCACCTACACACGGCCTTTTGATGTTGGACTCCTAGGACAGTCCCACGAGGAACCAGCAACCCCTCTTCTGTGGGCCCTCTCCTCTCCTGCTGCTGATCTGTGGGTCCCGCTTCACTTCTTCTCTGCCCTGACCTGCCCTCACTGTTCCTCCTGAGGGTCCACCCAAGCCACTCATGACTGATCCCCCACACTTGAGGACATCACAAGGTCAGTCCCTCTGCGTATTGGCATGTTTCTGGGTTCTAGCTGCACCCTGGGGTCACCAGAGGGGAAGGCTTTGCTTTCAGAGCATTGAACCCTGGTCAACGAGGGCGTCTGTGAGTCAGAAATAAATGCCAACTTCTCTTAACAGGAGTAACACTCACACCTGTTATCCCAGCACTCTGGGAAGCTGAGGCAGGAGATTTCAAGTTAAATCCAACCCTTGGCAACTAAGGGACTTAGTGAGGCCTTGTCTCCAAGTAAAACAATCAGTAAAGGATGGGGTGGGCCGCTCAGTGGGAAGGCCCTTGGTTCAGGCCCCAGTGGGACACCTCCCATTTACAGACAAGAGCACTGAGGCTCAGACAGACAGCTGACTTCCCCAAGACTGCACGGAAACTAAGTGATTCACTGAAGACTCCAGCTTTATCTCCTATTTCCAAACCCCAGTGCTTCCCTCCATACCTTCAATGTCTGAGCAGTGTCTTGTCTGTACTTCACTCCATCTATTGTTCCGGTAAAAATGCCCAGTAGTTCATCTCTCTCACACACATGAGAGAGAGAGAGAGAGAGAGAGAGAGAGAGAGAGAGACAAGAGAGGAGAGAGATACACAGATACCCTGTTCTAGAACAAAAATATTTTGTAACTGTCACTCGACGCCATTTGTGCTGTTCTGCTCCTCCTATCTCTTTCTTCCTTCCCTCTAGAACATCTTTGGAAGGCCAGCTTACAAGTAATTACTCATTTCATTAAGACATTAATCCCACATCCCCTGAAATTTACTTCTTAAAGCTTACCAGCAATCTCTCCAACAGCAAATCCTGTCTGAAGCAAACATGATTTAAGTGCCCAAGGTTTTCCTGGCACTGGGGATAAATGCTTAATTAATATCTCACATTATCTTCCAAGAACCTCATAATAAAAAAGACAAAGCAAGAGACTAAGGACATTATCTGTCCTGATAAGTGTCTCAGGGGCACCATAGGACTTGTCCATTGCAGGAAGTTTATCCAGGGGCAGAGCTGGCTGAGCCATCTTACTTTGCAAATAGTTGATGAAGGGAAATAGGCATCAGAAAGGACACAAAATGAAATGGTAGTAAAATCAAAATATATGCAATGAGGTCTTTTGCAGAAGAAGGAAGGTATAGCACAATGTGACTAAAACTGAGCTTTATTCTCAGAATTAATGGGATACAGTTGGGTTGGATACAGATGAGAAGAGTGAAGAACATCCCCATTTTCATGAGCTAAGGATATGGGATTTGGGCAGTGTGGACTTAGTTCCAACTCTTTATTTGCTAATAGGAGAATCTGGAACATTTTATGTCTCTCTTCCATGGTTTCATGAGGACTGAACACTAGCATGGCTTTTGCTCACAGGTGCGGAACTGAAACGCTCATGCGGTGTGGACCACACATAGTTTGTGCTATTGTATTGTGGCAGAGAAGACTGCTGTAGGATTTAAGAAACAGGTAGGAAACAGTACGGGCAGTTAGAGGACTTGCCTCATCCTGTGAAAGTGATTAATTAAGGCTATTCAGGAGGTAATGGAGATGAATGGGAGACAACAGAATATATTTTAAACTACTCAAAGGGCAGGGTTTGTGAATTTTCAGTATCGCAAGAATTCATGAATCATTGTGATCAAGAGTAATTAAACAATCATTTTTAATAGTAGAACAACTTACATTGCTCTTGAACTTCTAAGAAATAAGCATTTATAATTTGTTTAATTAAGCATC
Source organism: Heterocephalus glaber (assembly GCF_053883595.1). Lineage (NCBI taxonomy): Eukaryota > Metazoa > Chordata > Mammalia > Rodentia > Bathyergidae > Heterocephalus > Heterocephalus glaber. The sequence continues at coordinate 29,424,965 of NW_028258156.1, forward strand.
TTTCTCATAATCGAAACTTGACAGTATGCTAATCACAGTGCTAATTGTGAACCCTTTTCCATTTTTTAAAATACTTCATAAACATATGAATATTGATACAATATTCCACTTCTTACCAGGATCGATTCCACAGCCATCATAAACTACTGATGGCTGGAAGAAATAAATCTGCAATTATTATTTTATTCCACATTTGTATCTGTAGATGCTGATATTATCAATGACCTTATAAATCCTAAGAGGATTACTACTTCACAGTTTACAGCCCCAGTGCATTAGTCATCTGTACTTTGAGAAATCTGACAATTGTATAAAATAGTTTTCTTGTTTACTGTGACTCATGTGTTACTGGTAAGTGATTATTTGCAACATACTGAAAGCTTCCTCACCGTTTCAGAGCAATCTGCTTGTTTATGTTAAAGCTTTACTGGGGCCATATCCAAGACACTGCTCCCTGTGACACAAAACTTCCTGGCAGCTTGAAGGAGGCACCTTCTGTTGATTTCATAACAAAGGCTTGGAGGAGTCAGAACTAGCCAGGCCCCAGGTCATTAGAGACCCGAGAAAGCCCCATGTGGATGGGATATCCAGTGCGCCCAGACCCCTCTCTGAGTTGAGTAGATACTAGAAGGGAAGAAATTGTGTACAACAAGCCTAGGTAGCTCTTTTAATGGGTACTACAGAAATGGGACAGTGGCTGAAAGGGCAAATAGGATCAAGGAAAGTACTTTGAGAGCTGAATACACTATTTTAAGTCATAATAGATAATAAAAATCATGCACAAGAAAGATATATTTATATAGAGAGAGTTTTTTTTTCCATCAGAAGGCCAGCGAGTTGGTACCCTAGCAAGAACTGGAGAGGTGGACATAGGTTGGAGAAGGTCACTTCTGGCCCTGGGTGGATGGGCTACCAGGCAGGCTATGCGCAGGTTAGTGGAGTTCATTTTAAGAGGCTGGGAGAGTTTTTAAATCTGATTATTATCTGCTTGTAAAATGTGCAGGGATATCCCAGTTGAGCATGAGAAGTGGTGGATGTGTTAGCGATTTGAGAAAAGCAAGGCAGCTGTGAATGTTCATCATTGTGTGTGGTAAAGGGAATTTGATTAGGAATCTGTAGTCTACTGTGACTGCTTGGAAACATGACCTCGAGTTTGAAGTGAGTCCAAAACACATAATTGTGTTCTTTTCATCAGGAACACACAGCAGTCACAGAAAGGGTGGTAGATGGAGTCAACCAGGTCTGAGGCTTTTTTCCTCAGGGAGTTTGAAGGAGACAGTGAGGCAGAAGCATGAAATGTTTGTGGGTAGACCAGCAGGCTGGATGATGGAGGCCAAGCCAGTTGAGAAGTGATGTGGCACATGGGAGAGGTGAGGGAGCAAGGAAAATAATGGCATCAGCATGGAAGATTTGGGATCAATTAACCAATGTCTAAATATCTTTGACTAAGTCGGGCCATAACAGAAAGCATGACATATATTTTAACTCATTTTTCCATTATCATGATTAATAATAATAGTCTTGCGGTGGCCATAGGTTTGGTATCTGGAATAGGGAAGAAAAAGAATAGGAAGAAAGGAGTAAGCCGGACTAGTCAACCTGATGTTGATTGATCACTTTCGTGGAGGTTCAATAGGCCATGAAAGACTCCAAGAAACATGCTAGGAAAAATCTTGGGAACCTAAAAGTAAAGTCATTGATGAATTCAAGAACCATAAGAATAGTTAGTGCTTGTTAAAGTGTGGCACACACCTCAAAGTGTAGTAATTTGTGGAAGAAGAAAATGCACATTCGACAAGGAAGAAATGAGGGAAAAGCACTCATCCTCCCTCTCTAGGCTTTGAGATGGAGGGTGTGTGTGGAGGGGGGATTCTACACAGCAAGCTCTTCAAGAAAAGGAAAACAAATCCATTAGTGCAAGAAGGTGAAAGAGCCTGCTGAGCATGTGTGCGCATGTGTGGAAAATGCAGGGCTGAAATGTTCTCAGATGCAGCTAACTTGGACTACGGGGTGGCAGTGTGAACATCTAAAGTAAGAGAAACACAAAAGACAGAAGGAACTCTGGACCCAGTGAAAGGAAAGTTAATGAAAAATCTTGAAATTTGTATACCATGCTTAATGCCAAAACATGGAACCTTTTCCCCACTGTTTCCCATCTACAAAAATAGACACCTTCACAGGATCTTGCCCCGGTTCCAACCCATCCACCAGGCTGCCTCCACCTGGGTTAGCTCACAAGGTCATAGCTGTTCTCTGAATTTCCAGTGTGCCCATTGTACACATCGTGTACTCTGATAAGAATCAATAAACTGCCATGCATTATTCCCGTCAATATTTTACTTATATAATCTCCCAGCTGGGAGGTGAGTTCTTGAAGAGTGAAGACTATTTCATCCTTCTGTAAATTCTCCCAAGTAATTTGTAGGGTGAACTCTACTGTAAAGTTTTTCATAAATATCTGTTACATTAATCTTATTATTTAAAAATAACTGTTAATTACCATCCATTTACTGGAAAAGATTTTACCTATCCAGAGTCGAATGTAGTTTTTTATATAAATTAATTGTGCAATAACATGATCTTCTACATAGAAGACCCAAAAAATTCCACCAAAATATTCCCAGAATTAGTAACTAAATTTAGTAGTGTGGCAAGATACAAAGTCAACACACAAAAATCAATAGCATTCCTGTGCACCAATAATAAACTTACAGAGAAAAACATTAAGGAAATAATATCACTCACAATAGCATCAGGAAAAATGAAATACTTAGGAATTAACTAATCAAGGAAGTGAAAGACCTTTACATTACTCTGAAATGTCTTGAATGTTTAGTTAAATAAATCAGGCAAAACAAGTTTAAATATCATAAGGTTTATCTTATATGTGAAACTCAAAGTATGAATAAAAGCTAAAATACAGTAGATAACAGGAAGTCGCAAGATAGATCTTTTGCAAATGGGAAGGACACGGAGAGATGGCAGGAGGGCAAAAGGCGGGGAGGGGAGGGGGGTAAAGAAGAGGTTTTAGATGCCTTGTGTACAATACCACCTCCCACGAGGGGTGTGGCCACTGTGTGCTGCAAACATGCACTAAGAAAAATGTAAATAGATGAAACATTTTAAGATGTATTATTAGTACAAAAAGCCAAGAGTTAATTCTTCAATTCAGGACAATATACACTTAGGGGTTAGTGTTTTAATTATAATTTTTAAAATATATGTGAATAGCAATCTCAATGAAATCATCTTGACCAGTGTGGCCAGGCAGCAGATATTTGTCCCTGAGTGGCGTAAAGGTCATCACAGGCCTCTGTAGAGAAGACCACACTAGATTATGCAGGAAAGTTTGCTCTACTTAAATTGTTTTTTCAGAATTCAAAAGAAAGGAAAGAAAGAGTAAAGGAAATTGGCAAATAAACTGTGTCATCCATACACATCATCAACTTAGATCTCTACGGGGCAGAGGCACTGCTGTTTTCATTACTGATGTCCCCACGCCCAGTGCCTTTAAACTGGGTGCCAGCTCTTTAGCCTTCAATTTTCACTTCCACCTTCAAACGCACTGCGTAAATCCTCTCATTTCTACTCATAAGTCACCATGCACAATAACTTATATGCAAACGGTTTTTATTGTCTGGGCCTGAATGATTGTATTAGTAACTGTAATGTGGTTTTACTAACCGCTCTCACCTGATGATTTCCAGGCAGCAAGCTGAGTTTTGTGCTTGGCTTGGGGTCCTTACCCAGTGAATTTCCATGGCTACAAAAAAGAATTAAAGAAATATTAAAAAAGATACAGCTAGTACTTATATGCATAATTAATAAATGATGTGATAGTTTACCTTTATAAATCAATAATGTTATATTTAAATAATCCTTAATGTGGCTCTTAACAGATGCCTATGTAAGTCATAATCATTTATGTTCTTAAATTCAGATTAGTAGATGTGTTTATTATTAGTAATTGGTGATATTATCTTTTCTTCTCGATAGAAATGGAGCTGTAAGTTAAAACCATACCCATTTCATTTTATGCTCTCATTCCATCATTAAATAAGCAACTCAACTTAGTAACAGTGGTAATGCTATCCAGGGGCAGCTCCAGGACTGGACCACAGCACTCATTTGGAAATTTGATTTTGCTTTCTTCTCTGTCCTCCTATCTAGAATTTTAGGTGGTCAATTAACACTGATAAATTAGATAAAACTTTACAATTTGATTAATAAATTTAAAATCAATGTTTTATATCTCTAAATTTGAAACACATTAAAGCATATAGGTCTCAAAAAGCCTAAAGTTTCTTTCTGCAAAACATCAGATCTGTTTTTACCGTGGTCCCAAACCTGGCTCCTTGGCAGCGAGATTAGAATGACTCCGCTGTTGGTCGCAGTGAGGGAATAATCTTGAACAGGCGGGCACACTGTACAGGAAAGAATAACAATAACAGACAGGACATTCACAAGGAAACTAAGTGCTTCCTTTTTCAGAAATGATCAAAATTAGTTCCATGCTTTGACCTTAATCAAATAGCATTAAGCTTACAATTAACACCACTATGCAAAAAAATAAAAATGAGTAAGACAGCATCTAAGAATAATGCCCATTAGTAAGTATTTTGTTTGATTATTGGAATGAAAATAATATCCTTAAATCACTTACCTAGAATTTCTGTAAGAAAAAAATCAGTTTCCAATTTGGGGAAAGTAGGAAAAAATAGAAAACAATGTCTTGGATATTAAAAATATATCAGATTTCTCTGCCATCTCTACATTCAAGAAAAATATGCATGCTGTGTGGTTGCCACTGGATACCTGGGAAGAAGTGTCTAGCTTAACAGACATGGCAACACAGCACTCTATTCCCATCATGCACCTTGTGGCATGCACACTCACAGGCCTTCTCCCACCGTATCCTAGGGTTCACCCCAGAAACTCATCATAGACTTTTAAATCCATCTATTATACTTTCTTAATTCACTGTCTTCTTTGCTTTTTTAAAAAACTAATTTATTCAAGAAAATGATATTATGAATCTAAATATTGTTCTAAACTATATGTTGCCTTCAAAAGACATTTTTACACGCACTTCACTGTGTCCATTCCATAGCGAGGTTGTCCTACATACATTTTACTTTCATGCAAATACAATACTCTGCTACCTTTGGATTTTACTACATTACCTCATGGACTCTACACTGTCTTCCAAGATAAGAGGTAATCTTACGTTAGAGAGTAAATATGGTACAGGTCCCATTAACTGTTTCCATTTTTATGCTTCTCAAAAGGAAAATAAATCACCCTTGCACGTAGCTAAACTACATTTTGTGTCTTTCCTTCTCTTCCACCCTCCCCAGAAGCCAGCTTCAGTGATACTTTGTCTGTGAAACTCGCCTTGCATAGTCGCTCCGGGCAAGAGTGAAGGAGCAGAGACAGGGTTTAAGCCTCCTAACCCCCAGCCTGCTCCTTCCTGGCCGGGGTTCCACTCCTCCTGCCAAGTCCCTCTGCAGTAACCACTGAGCTCCTCAGAACTCATACTGACGGCTCTCACTTCCCCCTGTGTCACCTGTCGCACTGTCTGAGCCATAAGGGCCCAGAGATAAGTCTAGATAATCCAGTCCTCCATTGATATTAAATATAATCACATGCCTTGACCTTGTTTATGCATACAACAGCTAAATTCCATTTCTGTATTTTCTGTAGGAATATTGAAATCTCATTTCTTCTCCTTCCTTTCTTTTTTTCCCAAACAGTTCTTAGCTGGAACCACTTGACTGAGCAGTTCGTGAACTAACAATGCTTTTGAACCAGAAGATCTTGCTTAACATCTTGAATCTAACTCTGAAACACTGACACTGTTCTCTCTCGGCTTTGTTGTGATGCCAGGGAGGATAACATCTATGCGACACTGAAAGTAATAGGTGGATTTCCACAGCCTTTCCTCTTCGCTTTCATCCTGTTCTTTTCAAGACATCCTTGATGGACTTTATGAGCTATGGACAAAATCAAATGAAAACGGCAAAGAAAATCTTACTCTTTGAAGAGGCACCACGAGAGAGCATACAGGCACATCAGGAGAAGAGCTCCAGTCAGGGTCAGCACCGCGGGGAACCAGCTATCCGGGCTCCAATAATACAAGATCTTCCTTTCCACAGAAGTAGTCATCTGAGAAACACAGTTCTTATTTACTCAGTGTTAAGGCAGCTATTAAAACACGAAGCACAGTACATGCTGAGTTCATCATCCGGGTCACTGCTTCTTGTTTCTATGTATTCGATATGATTATCACCTGATACTTATTTTAAATATTAAAAAATCTGCATGTAGCAAATTACAAGGCAAAATAAAGTAACCTTCTCCCAATAAAAACACGTTTTTCTTTAGAAATAAATAAAAGTCTTTGTTCCTAGCACTGTCACTGGCCAGATCCTCCTATCTGCTCACTTGGTGAACATTTGTCCCCTGCCTGGCTTTTCCTTCACCTTTACCTTCTGGAATCAGAGATCTCTAGTAACATCTACATATTTCATTGTATCGACTTCCTTCCATTCTGGATTTCTTTCCCTACTGGGAAATAAACTCTTACTGAAAAGTGACCATATCTTGCTCTTTTGGGGGCTTTCCACAGTTTTGGGCCCGGACAAGACATTAATGAGCATTGGCGAAGTGACAGACTGAATGAGTCAGCAAGTGTTTTACAGGGCAAAATATTATTTCACAAATGAATCAGATCACCTTGGGCCTTCTTGCTTCCTGGCATGAAAACACAATTTTTTTTCTCCAAGTTCCATATCTCTCTTACTACCTAAAGCGGGACCATTTAAGAAAGTAGAAACAGGAAGTTTGCTATAGATTCTGAGTATATCCAGGACTCGGGAAGAGGATATGCCAGCAGATGGCAGCATCTGACAGAGTAAGTTTGGTGACGCTCGGAATCCAGGGCGCCATTTCTTCAGGTAACACAATCCAGGAGGTGAGTTTCACAGCAACACACACACACACACACACACACACACACACACACGTGGGGGGGGCAGAACTTTGCAAAAAACGAAAAAAGGGATTGATGATGGCAGTAGAAACAGCACTACTTATATAACTGGGGGGGGTTCGGGTTACTCTTGGATTTTGCTAGTCTTTGAGATTAAATAAATCTGACTAAACATTCTGATTTATAGTACAATGGAACGGGCATGTCTAGACAAAGAGAGATCAAGAAACCAGACTAGGCTGAGTTTGTTGAAATGCTGTGTTCTTACTTTCCTAAATACACAATGCTACACTTTATTTCCAAAGAATAAAATAAATGGATGACAATTTGTCCCTTAATCACTTACCTCTATTTTCAGCTCATTAGCAAATAATACCCCTGCGAGTACCTGTTAGAGAAGAATGTGACTACGAACATGAGACCCAGCCTACACCAGTCTTCCTCCCTCCCTTCCTTCCTCCCTCTGTCTTCCTCCCTCCCTTCCTTCCTTTTCTTTTTTTTCTTGCAAAAATATTTATTCAACAATTTCTGTATTCCAGGAATCACCATATAAGAGATACATAGACTCTTAAAGCCAAAAGGGACCTGGCCATCGTTCATTCATCATTCATCTTGAGCCAGGCCTGGTGCTGAGCCTCCTGGCTTAGTTATTTCCATGTTCCCAACCCCGTCTCAGCAGAGGGACATTCCCCACCACCTGTGCACAAAGAAGCCACTGAGGCACAGGAGCGCTGTGTGTCCGCCTGAGGGGCGGAGTTGTGGGTCCAAAGACCACGTTCCTTTCTGGACTCCGCTGGACTGCTCACCTCCAATGAGATTAGAGTTGTAAGAAAAAACCCCAATCTAAGTCAAGGGGCCAAGGGGCCATTTTATTAATCACCATAGCCCAGATGCAGTAGAAATTGTCAGTTTTCATCCATGAAAGTCCACCTTTACAGAACCAATTAAAGACATTTAAAAACTGTTTGGAGGTTAAATGAAAGAATCATCCTCACCTCTTACAGCTCACTTGCCTGACAAACAAGGGTATGCTTTCCAGTTTCTTTTTTTTTCCTTCTCTTCATCTTACACACACAAAAATATATCTAATACTTTTATTTTCAAAAAGGAAGCATCTTTCTACAAAGCATCTTTCTAAAAACTTTTTCAAAGTCTAAGACAAGTTTGGATATTCCATTGTTTCAGTAATGATGTAGAAAGAGCAGTCTTTCTACATGGATTAAATATAAATTAATGACTTGTATTTACATAGCATGCTTATTACAAGAGCTTTCATGTATCTGGTTTCATTTGATCCTTCTAACATCTTTGGTACAATACACAGAGCCATTCTAATCCTTCTAGTAATCCATGTACACAGAGTAAATATTTAAACGTGTATTGTGTGCGGCTTGGCACTTTATGCTTTTCAGTTGGTGATTCCAAACGGTTTTAACTGAATTTGAGAGTTAGCACTTCACACTCTCAGTCCTTTGCTTTCCTAGCTTACCCAATTTCACTTTATGTTTTAATTCTTTTTCAACGTTCTGGTTCCCCCAGAAGGACACAACCACGAGGACGAGAGCAGTCGCTTCTGTCCCACCCCTGCAGTCACAGCTAGGCTGCACTCACCACTTCTGGTCTTATCTTGTGTAGTTTATCCTTGCTCTGCTGGCCTACTCTTAAATCCAAAACTCTAAATTTGTATTGTCTTTAAAGCAAAATCCAAAATTCATAGCTTCAACTCCAGATCTTTATCAATCTCCTGAATACTTATTTTTCTTTTGTTGTACTGGGGATCAAACTCGGGACCTTGTGCTTGCGAGGCAGGCAGCGGAACCACTGAGCTAAATCCCGGCCCTTATTTTTCTTTCTTTTATTATTAGTACATGTTCACAGCACACAAGTCTTCCATTGAAGCTGGCTCATGTACAGAACACATCTTAATTCCTGTCTTCATCCTATTCCCTCTCCTCTGGCCTCTCTTCCTCCGTATCTTGATCTCTTTCCCATTCGAGAAAGAAAGAACTCTCTCTCTACTTCCTATTATCTATCTTCTATTTTGCTCTTTATTTATACTTTGAGTTTTTCTTACAAACCATCCAATATTCAAGCTTGTGTGTCTGATTTATTTCATTTAACATTATGGTCTCGAGGTGCATCCATTTTCCCACAAATAGTTCAAGTTTGTCTTTCTTTATGGCAGAGTATATGCCACTGTGTGTAAACACCACATATTCCTTATCCTTTTATCTGCTGATGGACAGAGAGGCCACTTCCAAGGTTTAGCTGTGACGAGCTGTGCTGCTGTAAAATATGGGTGTGCCTGGGTCCCTGTGGGGTGAGAGCTCAGCTCTTTCAGGAGTACACCTCCAGGAGGAGCAGGACACCTGCCTTTGCGCTCTGCCTCTGGCTAACTGCACACACTGGCTTTGCACACATTTGGTTGCTCTTCTTTTACAAATCAATCATGTTTTCTCACATCCATGTTCCTCAGTTTGCACCGATAAATGCCTTGGCTTCGCTCTGCAAATTAAAAGCCTACATAAGATTCAAATTTCTCTTTCTGGAGTTTCTTGCTCTTCAAGCCAGAATGTGCTGCATTGCCTGGCTTTCCCTGCTATACTCTTCCTTCCTCTACGGTACTTGTCAAAATAGCTTGCGATTTGCTTTATTGGAAATGAATCTCTATGTATTGTGGCTTACACATCTGTGCACGATTCAACCTCTTTATTCTTCACTCTCCCTTCCCAGCACACTGCCCTCCTGCTCGGAGGAGTCGTCAAATGTCGAGCATTTCTCTGTCTCTTTCAGTTTTCCTGGATCAGCCAGTTCCTGAGTTTGTGACCTTGCAAAAATTATTTCAACCCCCGGTACATCAGTTTTCTCCTGTGTAACAAGGACAACAATATTTAAAACTTTGAATCTGGTTAAATCATGTGATGGATTCATTTAATGTGAAAATTTAATGTATAAATAGATTTACAAGTATAAATTTCATGAGTAGGCAGGAAAAATTGTTCAAATATCAAGTTGAATGATTTTCTCCTAAAAACAACTATTATAATTTGCTTGAATCCTTATACCCTAAACTGTCTGTAAGTCATTGTAGGCCTTGGGTATAGGAGGGTGCAGCATAAAAAATTTGTAAATTCATTTTTAAATGTCTGTTGAAATTTTTTCCTACTGCTCACAGGGTTGCCTAAGCAGACAGCATAAAGCACCAGGGGCAGGGAAATCAATGCCCAGGACTGACAGACACTGGGCTGTGTATGTCAGTGACATTTATCTCCCCTTAGGTAAATCACCAGTGAAACAAGAATTTCCCATCTGTTATTTGGGCACTAAGCTTCTTACAGCTGAGTGCAGTTAATTTGGTTTGATTCATAACCTTAATTACTTAGCTTGTTATATTTTACACGAAAAACAATAATAACAATCTTCCCTGTCAATAAGCCTTTCGTGAGTGGGTATCAGTCACAACAGCTGTCCGAAGCTACGATCCAGGAGAGCACACTTCATATTCCTGCAATGTGTACTCAAGTTGTTCCACTTAACTCTCTTTGAAGAGAAATATTTTTTAATGGTTGTCAATATAAGACTGTTATTCAAGTTTATATTCAGAAATATATATCTATATTTCAAGTTAAATATAGATCAGACTTCTATAGAAGAATGTTACTTTTTAGTAGTAAGACACTAACTTAGATATGCTGGTTTTGCACATCTGCTGAGAAAATCACTATAAAATAAATTGTAGAAAATATTAGTATCTTGGAGAAAACACTATAACTTTTTTTGTCTTTGGTGGGAACTATAAAGGAGAACTTAGCCATTTCACCAAACACTCATGATGAATGTTTTCGACCTATTTCTGTGCTGTCAATCAATTAGTAAACATTGATGAAATAACTAAGCTATGCTATTAAGTATTATTTGCTCCCATGTGCTGGGCACTGCACCGAGGGACTTATGAAATAGCTGTAAATAATCTCCTCAGGCAGATTGGAAACCGAGGCTCATCTGTGGGAAATGACCTGGTCCAGGTGTGCAGTGACAGAGCAGGAGGGCTGGGTCTCAGGTCACCTCCGCTGTGGCCCACAGGACTTCTCCAGGATGAGCCACACTGCCCTCTTCCTGCTGTGCTGCTTGGGTCCTGAGATTGCTTATGATGTAAGAACTCTCCACAGAGCCTGTGTGAAGTCAGATGATTACCATTGCCTTCATTTTCAACTTCCTTTTGAGACTCTTCCCATTAATTAGCAGGCCCGATCATATGATCATATTATGAATGAGTGAATAGGATGAGCATTTTAGAAATTCATCTTGAAATAGTTTTCAGAGCATTATATTTTTTAAGTTCGCTGCTTTTTCCTCTGCTTTATTATCCTGAGAGCCTCTATGAGTACTCACGTCCTAGGTGCCACTGCAGTAAATGTATGTTATTGAGAATAAAGGAACAAAAATTTTAAAGTAATTAATTGCCAAACTGTCACCATTCCAGAATGAAAGACATAATAAAGCAAACAAACTAATATAAAACAAAACAATTTCTGAAGTTTCTTTGATCTGTAATTTTTCTCACTTTGATTATCCGCATCATTACCCTTGAAGACCATGAGACTACCTTAGTATTTCATAAGATGTTAAGTTCAATGTTAGCTTCTAGTTTACAAATAACTTCTTAAAATAAATCAACTACATACTAACAACACATTTCCAAACAATTCTATCTTAAAATTACATAGTGTTAAATTTAATATCAATCTACTGAAAAGTACAAATATGTAACAAATTATATGAAAAAAATTCAGAATTCACAACATGGAGTAAGCATTGCTCTATACTTTTCTTCTTGTCTAGATATTTTTGGTGTCACTAAATTTTGATTCGATGTTCTTCTTACATGTGGAAACCATATATAGCAGAGATTTATAAATATTTTAAGCTGGAGATGATCCCACAGCTTGAGGACTTTTATGTAGGAATTTCAGTATATGTGACCAAGAACAACCTCATTTGTTGACTGGGAGAGGAGGGTGATTTATTTATAAGGACATGATTTCCAAAGCACGTAAAGCCATCAAACAAGAGACAAGTGTAAATAATCTTCTCTTTTCTCTTAGGTAGGAGTCTACTTTCCCTAAAAAGAAACTCTAGCTGTTCTGTTGAGTTGCTCAGGAAAACTTACTTGCTTACTTTTCAGAAAATAGCATAATCAAGTAGAATCAGAAAAGTGAATTATAGACCAATTACCCAGCATGCAAATTCCTTATGAAATGACAAGCAAATACATGTCTTGCTGATTTCCATTAATGTTGCCCATATTTTCCTTATCTTGATATCTTGTTGCCCATATTTTTTCCAGTAGCACCTTCCATAACGCTTCTTAGCTATTGTGTATCTATTTCCTACTGGGAGTTGGATGAACTAAAGATCACAAAAAATGAGTGAATGTAAAATGTGATTCTCATACTTACTCATGGACTTTATTTTTTATACAGTGGCTAAATATGTCACAATACCCTTAGGTGTGAATCCTTACATAGTTGCTTACCACGTCAGTTCTCAGCATTGCAGAAAGTGAAATGTCTGGGGGCCACCAAGAGGCTGTACTCCCGACCCACAGCTAATGAAAGAAGGGTGACCTAGCTGGTTAGTTCCCATGTCTACAGTGACAGAAGAACTTAGACGGTTTGTCGATAAAGGTTGAACAGCAGAATTAGGGAAGATACGCAAAAAAGATTCCCACCCCCTCCGAGGTCCCTGAGTGCGTTAACTGTTCCTCATGGAGGAACACACATTGCAGTTCCTCACATCTGTCCTGCATCTGATAGAGTCAATAAAAACGGCCTTGCAGGGCTTTGTTATTCTCCTTCCTGCACTCTCCACCTTCCGACCAACCCTAAACGTACTCATTAGGATCAGCGACACATTGCAGCCATCTTCTTACCAATTTTTGTAGAAATAACTTGCGATAATGGCTATAGATTTGTTCTAATTCTGCTACTACATTTAAGATGTTATAACTTACTAGGTTTTCTTTTAGTCCCTCCTAAAAATAATGTAAATCAATGCTGGGAGACTGAGAAATATATTTTTCTTAAAAGAATTACAAGAATTACTGGTAGTCATGTTTAGAAAATACAGAGGGAGTGAAATCGCAGAACAACATAGCCTCTGGAAATAGATCTGAGCTGTTGCTTAATTTAGTCAAATCAATCTCTATTTAGCACAATGGTACCTAGTTAATAAGGTTGCTACTAACTAGAAAAATACCTTATGTGGGTTTATAGCATTCATAAGACAATCAATTTGTGACCACTATTGTCATTATTTCTATGTTGCTGTTTCAGTCTTCACACAAGGAAAAAGACAGCAAAGGAAATTAGGGCAAGAGTTAGATATTGAGGGCCAGGGATTTAGCTCAGTGGTTCCACTGCCTGCCCTGCAAGTGCAAGGACCCGAGTTCCATCCCCAGTACCAAAAACGATAAAAGAGTTAGACATTGAGTGATCCCCAAAATACCACCACGACCTCCACTCCTCGGCAGACAAGACAAAACAGCCATTCAGGTCAGCTCACACCAAATGTATTTCTCCAATCTCTGCTGTAGTTTTAAGAAAAGTAAGTATTAGGCTCAGATTAACAGAAAGTGCCAGGGAGGTCTTCCCAGCATTAAAAATGACCATGATGTTGGATTATTTTTTGAAATGAAGGGTAGGAGTATAAAATACATGCTACTTCCTCTTCTGGTGGTTTAATATTTGCTTATTGTATATAAGCATTTGCTAATCCTACTCACTTTTAAATGTCTTCTACCTTCCTGACCTACTAAAAATAAGACCAAGATGGACAGGTCCAGTAGTGTGCCAGGAAATCAGTTCTTCAAAGACACCCCCCATAAAAGCCTGCAATGTGGTATTTGTCAGTTCCTATAGTATAAATATGTCCACCATGCATATTTTAATCTGCCAAAGATTTGACATCCTGAATGTAAAATTTCTGAATATTTAACAATATGGTTCCATTAGCTGGAGTGAGCCAGCTTCAGCATAGCATTGCTCCAAATTATCAGCTGAGATCAAGATTCCAGGAATATTTGTTTCCAAATTATCTTATGAGGCATCCAATTGGTCTCTGAGAGCTCAAAGGCAGCCTTACAGTTGGATGAGCAGGGTAGTGGGGAAAACATATGAGGTCACAAAGATATCAGTCCTCAGCATCACAGAGCAACCTCGCTATTCTTAGGATTTTACTTTACTGTTCATTTTAAGGAAAAGAAACTGAAAAATTGCAATTCTCTCCCTCTCTCTCTCTGTCTCTGTCTCTCTCTCTCTCTCTCTCTGCAACTAGCACGTTTCCTACTTCCTCACTGATAGGGTAAAACTCTTCATTATTCCAATATGCATTATGAAATATGGATGTGGTCTCAGATTGCACTAATGAAAAGATTGGTTGAAGTTACTTATAGACTCTCCTTTCAACTCTTTATGCTGAAATCAGAGTGAAAGCCATCATTATAAACTGGGGTGATTTAAAGTCTCTACCATCTTCCACATTGCTACAATGCACATTAGTTCTGGACTCTTTATTATGGCTTAAATCTGCTGCACACAGTTACTTTTAGGAATTTTGATTCATAATTCCTTGGGGATTATTTTTTCAGGAAACAGTGTCTAGCCAGTTACCTCATTGTCTCTTTAGACAATCTGGACTTGAATTGGAAGAATTTATTCATTTCATGAAAGATGGCTTAGTTTCACTCTTCTCTGCTTGCCCCGAGATGGACCTCTGAATAAGCAGGTATGAGTTCAGAAACTAAGGTTAATCAGGAAAGGATTCGCAGTGGTACTGTTTATTCAGATTTGCTTAACTTTGGGTGCAATTATTTTTAGCTTACTTAACTAAGTTGTTCTATACTTGAAATAAAATGATTTCTTCCTATTTTCTTTCTTAAGCCCTAGGTACCATTTCACTTTTCCTCATGTCTATAAGAGCAGGGCATGTGTCAATGTATTTGAGGAATTTCTCTATAGCTATGTGTCAGTGGCTTATCTTGTTCTGTTTACTTTATACAAATGGGAATATACATTGCTCATGGAAACATTTTTTTACAAACTCAAATACAGTGATAAAGCCATGTTTTAAACTAGAGTTGCATAATTAGAGCTGCATGGATGGCTTTTACAAGCCTCTAAAATGGAATATAAAATTATACACACACACAGTGTGTGTGTGTGTGTGCATTGATCTGGAGAAAGGAGCTATAGCTTTCATCAGTCTCAGCATCGATTCAGAAACCCCACCTCTCCCAATTAAGAGCTATCACATACCTTTCTTGCAATGTATGGCATTGGTCTTTGACTTACCACACACCATACTTGGCATTGTAAACCATGCAGACAGCTCTAAGGGTGCCACTGTTCATGTGAGAGGATAAACAAGAGGCTTGGTTTGGAAAATGAGGAAAGAGGCGTTGAGAAGTCTCAACCCAGTTTTTTATTTGGGAATTAAAAGGTTGCTTTTATTTTAAATTACTTAGGAAGCAGCCGCTGTGGCCCAGAGTGTTCAGGTGTTGAGGATGGGGCAGTCACTAAGTGATGTACTGTAGGAAGGTGACCAGTGCCCACCATGTAGATGCAGAGTGAGTCTGACAAAGGTGACAGTGTGGAGTGGAGGAGAGGTTTCAGGACAGCAGAACGGCTCTGGGACTCAGGACCTCTGAGCCAGGACTCGGGAAGTGAGGGGATGAATGACCAGTATTTATATTACCCTTGGCCTAGTGGTATGCGCGTCCTGGGCTTTGGGGCTGCTTCTAATTTGCGTGTCTGATTTAATGTTACTCTCATTATTTTTTCACAATGCAACTGGGGAGCCGCTTTTCATCACTCATGAAGCCGAGTTTTCCGACCAGCGCAGCTGGCAGGCAGAGTTTCATTTTCTGCTACATTATTACTGGTAACTTCCTTTTTCAAACTTCCCCTGCTGCTCTGGACACATTTCATCTTCATCGGAATCGCCATCCGCAGAAGTGGACACGCGTTTCTTCTATTCCAAGAATGTCGACTCCCTGAAACGCAGAGACCGCTCATTCCTCTCTTCTCCAACAGCTGCTCTACGAGAGAGAGTTTAATATCAGTCTTATAAAAGACCAGCCAACACTGCCAGTTGCTTTCTATAGAATTTATTCAGGTTTTCGCAAATCTTATAAAGCCTTTAAAATTGTAAATGGATTTAGATATGAATAAAAAAATGTTTTCTAAAAATACTTTTGTACCTGCTAGACATTTGGTGATTTAAGGAGGATAGAGTATGATTGTGGCAAACCCAAGTTTGTGTTTGTGTCGCTTGTGATGTAATTAGTAAGCATAATGCTTAAATATATATAGCACAGAATCAGATCAGTGAATAGAGATCTTTCACATTCACCACGTTCCTTCCTGAAAATCCTTTGACCTTTGTCATTGTTTATCAGTTGGTTCCTTAAATCTTCAGAAGTTATTAACTTTTAGATTTGAATTCCTATTAAAGCTGAAGCTATAAGTCTAGCTATATGGACTACACACTGATGCTAGTAAAGAGAAATTAAAACTCATACTTTATTATGTGAATTATGTTACTTTCCCTCCATTACTTCTTCTGCTCCATCCATTTACCTGTTACTCTTCGAACCTTCATGGGGACTGAGGTGAACACTCTCTTAGCACAGGCTAGAGGCATTTCCATTTTACAAATGAAAGCCACTTTACTAATATTTAATGACTATGATCCACCACCGTGGAGAACACAAGTTTACTGCCAGTCAGTAGGTCTCATCTACATGTGCTCTGTGAATTATAAACAATGAATACCGGCTCTGGTAAAGAACTCAATTTCAATTCGTGTGAAAACCAGAAAAAAGAAAAATCACAAGACATAGTCCTCATTCACATACCAAGTCATCTCAAGCACACATTCTGCACAAGTATATAATCTCAGATATGTGCATACACACTTACATATATATTTTTATATAGATACTAAAATATAAGTTTGATGAAATAAAATATTTTTACCTTCTTTGTTACCATGGATATATTTTAATATTTTCTACTCAATTACACTCTTCCTATTTTCAATAGAATTTTAAGATAAAGTTGTTAATGGTGGTAATGATGTTTAAATTGATTTTGTACATTTCTGACATCTTGTAACACACAGTAAAATCTAGTGCCCTCTATGAAAATATACATATGCCATAAAGAAAGGAATGTGCAATGGAAGAAAGGAAGAGGGAAAGAAGAAAACTGCCTACGGGAGTGCTGGGGAAGCTTTGAGCACAGGAAGGGTTCGGGCGTATGCCAGTCGACATTCTCTCTGATTACCTGGCTGAAATGAGCGAGGGCGTTGAAAAGAGGAAAGTCTGGGATCACATCTAAATATTTTCTTCACTTACTTCTGTCCATTAGATGATTAGA
The DNA here is from genome assembly GCF_053883595.1 of Heterocephalus glaber. NCBI lineage: Eukaryota > Metazoa > Chordata > Mammalia > Rodentia > Bathyergidae > Heterocephalus > Heterocephalus glaber. The sequence goes on from NW_028258156.1 coordinate 29,442,395, forward strand.
ATGGACAGTGAACATTTGGGGTTGAAAATCCACTACTTGTTCCTGTGCGCTGTTTATACATACACGCATGCTATGTGTCTATACACACAGAGAGACACTGAGAAGCACAACACTCAGCGCTGGCTTCGGCAGCACAGACACTAAAAGTGCAACATTCACATCTACAGAGAAAGGAGAAAGAGAAACAGATACACAGAAATTCACAGTGTTGAATGTTTTATGCTGTCATAGAATTTGCAAAAATAGTTGAGTCCTTACTCTCAAAACACTGAATGGGTGTATCAGGACACCGCATGACGACCGCTGAGCTGCCGGCAAACAGGAAGCTGGCGCTCCGGGGCTGGAGACAGGGAGGGGCGAGCAGGACTGTGACCGTGCCCGTGCTGAGAGAACCGGAACCCGCACCCCGCTGGCGAGGACGCACAGGGAGCGCTCTGTGATGCGCAGTGTCTGACATAGCGAATGTTGATTGCATGGCCATTTTAGTACAAGAATGAACTTAAGATAGCACGGTGCAGGCCAAAATTAACCTCTTCAATACATACAATTATAGGAGATCTGGTCCGGGATTTAGCTCAGTGGTTCAGCCACCTGCCTCACAACCAAAAGCTCCCAAGTTTGATCTCTGGTACCAAAAAACAAAACAAAACAAAAAAACATATTACTATAGGATAAATTTTCTTTCAGTGTATTAAAATGGTTAAAATGGAAAATTACTTTCTCCCAACATTTTAATTCCTACAGAAGCCCTTTGCATGAAGGTGGCATGTTTTTCGCACTGGCCTTGTTACTTCTTTGACACTCATGACTCATGATTAGAAAACACTGGCAGTTATATGGCTAAGGTCTGTGCGCACAGTGATTTCTAAGACGTATTACGTGTAGCATGAGGTCAGTCTGATAAATCCCTTTCTGCAAACACACACACATTGCAGCCAGCTCTTGAAGGTTGAAAGAAAGCTAAGCTACACATATTTTAGGAGATGAGAAAATGCTGTCAACATGAAGAATATAATTTTTTTAAAACTCTGATAAGAGTTTACCAGGGAGATTTATATTAAACTGGGAATATTGTGTATTACAATTCAAATGACAAACATGCTGATGCAATTACAACTATTGGTAGAGAGACTCCTGGGAATTCTGCAGAAACATCAGAGTAAATCCATTGCCTATCTTTGTTCCAATTAAATTAACATTTGATTTAAATAGTTTGTTTTTAACTAGAAAAGAGGACCTGAAAAAAGTAATGCTTTTTGTATCACATTGACCCTAATTGCCAGTGAATAAATTTCTGATATTGAGCAAGACATTTAATTTCTAAGCCTAAACTACTTTAAAATGGCAATAACACAAATGCATCAGATTATAGTAAATATTGAGTTTGATTTGAGTAGTGGAGAGCTCATTTCCTGAAATATGGATAGTAAACATTTCATTTTAATTTTCAAATTAGAATACAGTAATACCTATTTTGACATTAGTGAGACAAATAATATCTATTATCAAATTGGTCCTGTTTGGATTTTTAATTTAGATTAAGAGTCTTAGTAATATGTAATAAATAATGTTTCAAATGTTTGGTTTTGTGTCTCTTTTCCCTGAATGATAGATAAAACATATAAACCATAAAAGATATGGAAAGAAGACATTTGCCACAAAAAGAAAACAAAATATTCAGACACAGTGGTGACTAGCACCTGCAGACCACACCTGAATATAAATAACCTTTAATTATAAATATTATAAACTTTTTTGAAACTCCTTTCTAATGTAATTTTGACTACACTCTTTGTTCCAATTTTCCTAACAATGGAGAATTGTATGCTCCCAAAAGCAAAGTATGCAATCATTATTCTATCATTGTAACATAACTTGATGGATTGTTTTGTTATTTCTTATTATGTGATGAGTAAACTCTTTTCTTATCATAATTCATCCTGTGCTCCACTGTTAGAAGACGTAAGTCACTGAAATGTATAAGGTGATCAGATAGAGTGAATGTTTAAATAGCACTACAGTAAGAGACCAAATGCCAAGAGATAAATGCTTTCCGAGGGAGGAGGAGTATTTTAGGAGAGGAATTAATTAGCAATGTATCATTTACTGGGCTTTTCAAAAACTTTTAAATATTCACTGTAGTTTTCATGACACTGATGGTCCCCAATACTTGCAGCTGCGGTATCACGATGATAGGTAATTTGCGTAAATAGATTGCCACTGGGAAGCCAGAAGTTGGCTGTATATCACCATGATTGCATTCTATGTTTATGATAGTCCCCTGCATGCCTAAGTACATCTTCATCAATAACTTAGTGAGAAGCATATTTTGTGTTAAGTTTTTGTATTATTCCAATATGGTTCTTACTGGCAGGATGAGTCAGACTACTTTTTAATATATATATATATATTATTAGTGCCAAAATATAGGGTTTCAAAGTGCTACTTTGATCATGTCCATCCCATTCTCCTCCCTCTCACCTCCCTACAGACTCATCCCTCCCTCCTGTCTAGTCATGGTCTCCCTTCCTCAACTCCACTTAATAAAATCAACTTCTTGCGCGGGGATTTAGCTCAGTGGTTCTGCCGCCTGCCTCACAAGCATAAGGCCTGGAGTTCAATCGCTGGTACCGAAAGAAAAAAAGCCTCTTCTTTACGAACTGCCACTGACCTCCGAAATAGGAAATGTCCGGTTGGGCAATTTAGAGGTAGACTTGCAGCACTGAGGCAGTGACTGTTATCTGTCGCATGTCAAAGCCCACATGGTGCGGAGGCCAGCGTCGTGACCTGCCCCTCCTTGGTCCGGTGACACATCTTCCTGACACGTCTTCCTGTTCGCATCACTCGCATCCACCTCTCCTCCCGTTTTTACGAGATGTCCTTCTTACGCTTCAGCGTTGCAGCTGGCTCTGACAGTATCTTACTGCAATGCAGGAGGTAGCTCTTAGACAAACTAAGTGATGGAACAAAAGTAAGCAAGACAAATGCCATGCCTGTCTTTTACATAGTGATTGTTGAGAGAAATAAGAGTCACGAAAATGTGAAAAAGCTAACTGCATTCATCGTTACAGAAAATAAAAATCCTCTCAGACTAGTCCAAAAGTAGATGCAAAAAAAAAAACCCAGCCCAAAAATAAATCGAATTGTTTGTGCTCCATTCCAAGGGTCCTTTGTGGATCTGAACCCCCAGGCCCTCCTTATTTGCTTTAGACAGGGCTCCTCCCTTCCCCATTGAAATACAAAGATCAGCTATGAAGTTTACTCCTGGCTATGAGCTGACTGTGGTCTGACGAAGCTCACATAGAACCGCCTTATCAAATAAACTTTATTAGCTTTCATCATCATTGTAGAATGAAGACACGGCATTCAAGGCCTTATCTGATGGCAGATCAGAGCGCTCAGGAGGAAGCACGTGGAGAGGAGAGGGGAGCAGAGAAGGGCTGGCGATCAGGAGAGGACAGGGCACTGCAACTTGGTGGGACCTTCCCCTGAGTGCACGGTAAACCAAATCCACTGCCCCACATGCCCACTAAGCCTAGCAAGTATGACTTGGCACCAAGAACAGCAAAGTACAGCTTCTCTTCCTCATGGTTTTTGAAATTTATTTTGGAAATCAGTCTGCTTTTGTGGGTTTTTCAAGGAGAGAGGACACGAACATCAGGTTCTCAGATTTGGAGCACCTCCTTCTGATGCATAATCCTTGGTTCTGGAGTCCTGTAATCCCAGCACCCTGGGAGGCTGAGGCAGGAGGATGTGAAGTTCGGGCACAGCCTGGGCAACTTAGTAACTTAACCAGACCCTGCCTTAATATTAAAAAATATTAATGAATGGACTGGGAATGTAGCTCAGTGCAAAGACCTAGGTTTCATCTCTAGGACCGTGGAGGTGGGGAACAGAGAAGGCCCCTGACCCTTCTCTCTTTTTCGGAACATCCTGAATATTAGTGCAAACCTTCCTTTATCACCCCCAAACTGCCAGAAAGGATATTTGTGATATTCTTTATTACCATACCATTTAAAATTTTGTGTGTGTGGTTTAACCTTTCTTATCTCAAAATCTGTTACTAGTTCAGCCCCCACTTATACAATTTGGAGGCATTATTTGGTTTTAAGTAAACAAATTTTTAAATCAGAAGCAATCATATTGTTGAATCACTTGATGGTGCTTCAACATGCCACTACAGGCCAGCAGTTGTGACAAGTAGGTGAAGCAAGGCCAGCTTCTGATCCTAGGGACTGCAGAGCCTGCACCCGAGCAATACTGCAGAGCTCCAGGTAAGACCTGACCGGCCTGAGATGCTTCACCAGTACTGGCATGTCGGCCAGATACAGGGAGAATTATCTCGCTCTGGAGATTGATTCCAGGGAACTGGGATGTGCAATTGCACGGAAGACCCAGGTAGGTTCTTTCTCCAGGCTGGGCTGTCAGAAGGCAGCTGGAGCTCTTGGGAGAGTTCACACACATGTCCTGACCCACAGGGTCTTCCTTCTCAGGACCCTCTCGTTTTGCTCCTAAATTATCTCAACTGGTTGAACAGACCCTCTCCAATTACGTGGGGAACTTCCTTGATGACAAGTCAGCAGGTGTGAAGTGAATCGATTCTGTCATAAACTTTCCAGGAAGACCCAGATCAATAATTGATAAACTATCTCCATAAAATCACACAGTCAAGAAAATCTGAAAACATCCCCTACGATAAGTGTTATCGTGATGTATATCTTAAATGTTTTGCTTCAAAAAATTGTCAAATCATCCTATTTTTAAATATTGTTTCCATTTCAAACAAAAGAAAACAAAACAAAATTGTTTTCCATCAGAAGAGGTTGCCCATTACTGAGAGATTTTCTAGGACATGACACTTGCCAGGACTGTCCTGGCCAAAACACAGAGTTGGTTCCCCTTCTGTCCCAATGGCACAAGCACTGTATGTCTTCAGACTGTGCCCTTCCTGGGCCAGCCCGAGTCCCAGGAAGTGAAGTGGAGCAGGGGCAGCTGACCAGGCTTGGGGAGGGGCTGCCAGTGTTACCTGCTCAAGGTGTCTTGGGGACACATCTACAACAACAGCCAAGATGTCAGTGAATGTGGACACCGAACGAACATGTTGGAGGTCAGAGACGCTCTGTGAAATGTTTACCAGAAAACTCTTGGGTATAGAGTTAGGGGAAAACCCACACCTGATCTAGTATATATTTATCTTTAGATGGGTTTACTACTGGAGTATTTGTGCTAGAACTGTGTACGGTGTTCTTGTCTTAGAAAGTCATTAAATCCATCATTAAAAGAAATTAAGTCTGGTGTGAGAGACAAAGGATGAAGACCAAGAGTGATACTGTGAAAACTCGGACAGCAAATGGAGTTGACAGGGAATATTGTCTAGTTGGATAACAGAGGTCTTCCGCAGTGCTTGCTCATAATGGCACAAGGATTTTCTTTGTTTCTTATCAAAGCACCTTAGGATGTGGGCTGATAACATAGCATCCAATCAGCTTAATAAAATACATTTTACAGAATACCAAAAATACGTTAAGAACACAAGATCTCCTGGTGACCTGAATACATGCAACTCAAAGACTATTTCCACTTGATAAAAGTTGAGGCGCTGGAGCTGATCATCTCATTTCTGGAGACAGACATACCACAGCTCTGCAGAATTGTCCAGAATTCCTGACATTCAGCTTTTGTGACTATAAAATAGTTTTAGTAACATTAAGTGACAGCTATGTTGTGATGTCTAGAGAGCATAACATGAATAATGAAGATGGCTATGTCTAGTTTTTCACCTTAGAACAGAAACCTGAACTTCCTTTCCACATAATTTTATTTGTCTTTGCTTTTTGTGTTTCTGTAGAGCCAAAGTCCTGCAATACCTGGAATTTTAACTGATTCAAGCGCTGATTGCATCACTGTATCGGCTGGCACTTTCATGAAGTCTGCATAATCTCAAGTCAGTTGCTAGAGAGTGTGCTTTATGCTCTGGAAAAAGTTCTTACTTTCATGACATATTCATTAAAGAAAATAAAATATAAACAAAGCTATAAGAACAATATAGGCCTAGACACACTACTATATAACTACTTACAAATATCAAATTAATAAATATTATATTTAGAACTTCATAGTATTTCAGAGCTTTTGGCAAATTTATTATGTAAAATTTTAAAGATACAAATGGAAAACTGCCAAAGTGAGTTCATTTATCAAGCCCTTGGGCATTGGAAATGACTGAACATTTGAAAGTGAAATTTGCTCTCATAGCTCTTTACCTGCTTTACCAATGAAAGTTTCCATTATTAAAACATTCATAATGGAATTAATTGTGAATTAGATTGGACTGATGATAATTTTCTTTCTTAAGGATTTTTCTGTATTCACCAGTTATGTGTGACCATCAAGAGACTCAATATATTCTCAGATATAGTTTTTGTGTAACATAATGACTTCACCCCATATTCCATGCCAAATTATTATTCAGTATCACAGCAAACTCTCAAGGCTAACAGCACTGGGCCTCAGAGCCATCCATAAAACATTTTTTGAGAATTCTCTTCATTTAGCATTAGAATGGAGACATATGGGATGCATTTGGATTCACTTTGCTTTTTGTAAAACTTCTACAACTTTGACAATTGTTGAAGGCATATATCATTCTTATAATTAAGATCTGTTTATTGTTCCCAGTTGAATGAATGATTGATACAATAATTGTATCTTGTAGAAATCAAGTGTTTTACATCATCCCAGTTTTATAATTGCATTTTATTACTTATAATACTTTGCAGAAAGTTAATATGTTTAGGCAAATATATCATTAATGAGATTAGAAATTAAATCACTTGGGATATTGTATACTATAAAGTAAATTCATGAAAAAATGCCAATAAATTAAATAAGTAATTATATAACTCCTACGAGTTCCCATTATGTGCTTGATGATGCAAATGTGAAGAAATATATGAAATATTATTTGGTCTCATTACTTTCTCAGATAGTTGGTGTAGACTGGGGAAATAGTAAGAACAATTATCAACATGATAATGTGTCTCCTAGGGTCTACATGAAATTCCTGTGAACTCTGCATGTTGTGGTAGAAAATGTGCTTTGTGAAGAAGCATGAGTCAGCTTGAGGGATGGATATTTTCTCAAGGACGGATGAAAAATTAATGCCACTTAACACAAGGGAAATTGTAAGAGTGAAAGGCAAAGATGTGATACTAAGATGGGTTGAGGTGACAGCACACCTGGTTTTCTCTTGAAGTTTTATTCTATTAGCAATAAGCATTGTAACCTGGCAAGACAGGCTTAGATTCACTTAATTTTGTAGAAAATAGGGAGGAAGTAGTTGAAGAAATACTAAAAAGTATCTTTAATTGATTAGATTATTTAGAGGACTTAGACTACAGGATGAATTAGATAGGGTGGAATTAGAAGTCCATAGAACTAGATGTAGATATAGGCTTCAGTTCATTAAAGTCCTTAAGCAGGTGCAGGCCAGATTACAATCACAAATTGAAAAGTTTATTAATTGTATATCATGAATAATATTTATAAATTGAGAAATAAAGTAAATAAAATCTGTGTATTGAAGTAGTACTCTAACGTTTAATATTCAAAAGTGTATTGACTATTGTTAAATATATTTTAAAAAGATCATTTAAAAATTTGTGCTTAGAATCTTATGTAAATGTAATATCAACTTAAACTAGAGCTAGAAATAGTTTTTTTAATAATACTACTCTCTAGTAATAGAAATCTTGCTTTTTAAGGAAATCTAAATGAAACAAATATTAAAATTATGTTAAAATGTATCTTTTATCTTTTCATGGCACCAGCCAATTTAAAATAATAATGCTCAAAGGGAAACTGAATGGGTCATGTTATATCTAAGAGGTTAGTGGAGGTAAATCAGTAACCTCAGTTAGGTTAGATTTCCTACAGGTAGTAGATATTCACTGTATTTGGTTAACATAGCTTGCTAAGTATTTATCTCTAAAAACAAAAATCATTATGGTGATTTAAAGTGTTCAGATTTTATATGTAAACTCATAATAATGTCATATGAAAATTTTAGATTACAGTACATGATCTAAACATTATTTTTATACAAAGAAGATGCTTTTAATTTTTAAAAAAGATAAATTGTGTCTTTACATTGTTTTAAGACAACATAACATGCCATGATGTAAAAGAGCTGAAACACGTTAAGATAGTGTCATCTCCAGTGTTCCCTTCTTTGAAGGTTTTCATGTTTTCTGGACCATTAAATCCTTTTCCTCCATGGGACAGGAAGTAAACATTTTTTGCTTCCTGATGTATAGTCTGATAGAGTGTACTGTCTGGGTACTTATAATGAAAATTATTTTAACTTTTTATGAGGGATTGAACTCACATCGTTCAAAATAACAATGTTTTACCCTAAATAACAAACACATGGTTTTAGAATAATTATATGAATGTATAAACTGATGTCTCAGAAATAAGTGTTTCTTTTTACCCTTGTTTTATATTCTGTTTAATAGTAATCTATGTCCCAAAGAAAGTGACACCAAATGGCATATTTTGACATAAACTTTTTGCTAAACCAAATGGTGAAATCCAGTTAAGAATGACAATTCTTGCAAATGAATGGAAAAAATTGCCACATTCCTTATTTGAAGCTGAAATATCTTTGGAGGGAATTGGGTTTATCCTAACAAGATTTTATTACTGTCCTAATGAGAGTCCATCTGCATAATTTCCAAACATATTCAGCATTCCTCTTCACTATACTGGGCAGAGAAAAATCCTGTACATGAATAAAATAATAAACACAAAAGAAAGACAAAAGACAAGGCATTAATTATTCTAAATTTAGATTCTGGAAGCTGTCTTATATTTCAAATGGATTTTTTTCTGTTTTTTTGTAATGAACTATCAAAAATGTTATCTGTCAGGACTCATGGAACCATATAAAAACATGCAACTTAACACTGGTCACAAACTCTCAAAGAAAAAAGACTGCGGGTGGACTAGACTCACAATACACATCATTCAAAGTATATAGCAAAGTTCTGAATAGATAATAATAAACCCTATTAATGCTAATCTCACACAAGGAAAAAAGAAATACTGGCATATAATAGTGTTTTCTTTTGTGACCAGTGAGCTGTCTCCGGTTTATGTTATCCTTATATTTCTGCAAATGGTCAATTTTATCTTTCTATTTTAGTTTTAGTAAAATTTTTACCAGTACATAAATGAAATCTAAGACGTGTTTATGGGATAATATGGGTTATGGATAACTTTCACAGCCTACTGATATTTATTTCCCTGGAATTTTTTTTAAATTAATATTTGAAGAATTGAGTTAAACCTACTCATTGGAAATAGAATATTAAGTTGACCTCATAACTTTTTAGGGACCACTTTTTTTGCTTTGAAATTTAAGATGGAAAATAGTAGAGCATCTTTGTATGCTGATGGAAAAGATCCTAAGTACTTACTGACATCAGTCTTGAAGATATCTCCCTTCTCTCCTGAAAACAGTGTGTGTTTTATGTGTGTTCCACATACTTGATCTTGTTTAAAAGCTGATGCTAGAAGATACTGACGCAGCATAATCTGCACTGTACATTGTACTGTACATTTGCTTGTGTCTTGTTTACATGGCTTTGTTTTGTTTTGCTCATAATTTACCTTTTTTTTTAGCTTGTAAACATCTAGGAGAGAGACCATTCATTTACATAAAAAATAACATTTGTAGGCAGCAGTCAGATGTATCTTTATATATTCAAGATTATTTTGATACCCAGCCATGGGGAACTAGATACAATATAAAAGAACTCAGGTCAGTTGAAGCACCAAGCATAAGGGCATTATGGGTGGATCTGTACACCATCAATATTGTTCAAAACCATTCAAAACCATAAACATCAAGAGCCAGAAAGGAATGACTTAAACACCAGGGAAAGAAAAAGAGATTTAAATAATCCCATTTTTCTTCTGCATAATATTGCTTACAGTAGACAAAACCGAAATGAACGTTGTAGTGACTTCAGTATAAAACATCTTTTATGGAAATTGTTTTCCCTTCCACTCTGTGGAAACATCAAATTCCAAATAAAACTGAAAGTGTAAATAAGGATCAAAATGTATAATAGATAATGTAAAATAGGAAGAAAAGGACCAAAGGGGAAGGAGAAGTGGGAGAGGTAGGGGAAGGGAGAGAAGAATGGAATGAGAAAATGCAAAAATGGAAACAAAGACTATAAATCAGGAGGGGTGGAGGGATTGAAAGGAGAGCAGGACACGGGGGAAAATAAGAATCAAGGTATATTATGTAAAGGTACAAATCTCCAATGATGAATGTCACTATAATGTATACCTAAAATGTACCAATAAAATTTTTTAAAAACACACACACACAAAAAAATTCCAAATAAAAACTAAATGTGGGAGTGAACATTTGTTGAAGCCTAAGGACAGTAAACTCTGAGTTTTCAATCTCAGAGAAGAGAAATCCAATCATATTCCCACATGTAAAGGCTGAAGCTTATCAATAACAACTACAGACCCTTAATAGTAAGAGTCTATAATTATATGAAGAGAACCTAAAAGAAAATATTAAAACAAAATAGGAGATAAAGGGAAAAAATCAGAAAATAGACTCTGAATTTTGGTCATAAGTATATGAGAAAAAGATTTGACTAAAAATACTATTTAAATGGATCGCTGAGGAGACTCATGTGGATTACCATTTTCATTGCAATGTTGGCCACCACAAAACAGTTGTGCTGTGTCTAAATGATAAAGGAATCATAGTACTGATCTGAAAAGTACATTACAATAATCTATTCATATTACATATTAAAATACTGAGCTTACCATTGCTAATATAAATTAAATACTCATAATAATTTTATACAACAATATAGATAATGTATAAAATATTCATCCCTCGAAGGCAGACATGAATGGTTAGTTCCACCATGTATTTTTTGTGTACAGAAAACAGCTGCCCCATTTCAAAATTTACTCAAAAACTAAAGGGTCCTCTCCCTAAGTTAATAACTGCAAAAGAAGATGAAAGAAATTCATTCCCATGTTCTACATCACAGCTACTTTCTAATAAAGCTTATGAAACCCAAGGGTAAAACAAACTGTTAAAACACTAAGGGTTTTATAATATGAGTTCTTGACAATTAGATTTTAAAAATTCTCACTGAAGTGCTAAATATTGTTTCATTCAAAAGAAAAAATCTAGCAGTGTTTATGATCTCTTACAGAAAAGACTGTGGCAGCCTTCCGTCTACATAGATGTGTAACCTAAAGAAATCTTTACCAACAGCTAATGAGGTGGAAATGGATCCATTCAGTGGCAAGGGGAGAGAAAAGTTCCACTGAATACTTTCATTAATTAGTAGAATGGATTTACGTCAATGTGTGAAAACATAAAACAAGTGTGTGCTTAATGTTATTGTACACCTGAAAATAAAGTAAAAGTACTTACAGTATTGAGAGCACAACAATATACAATCTATAATTGAAATGCTCTTACACATTCCTTGTAATATTTTATAAGATGTACACTAGCTATGCTATCATTAAGTGTGTCACCTGAGCTACATTAATTATGCTATGTAAAAAGTGTACTTGCATGCAATTTTGTGTGGTATATAAAAGAGAGATGGAGAGAAATCACATTTGTTTTGGGCACACAGGCGTATTTATTTGCTTAACTGTCTTGAATTCAGAGTTAGAGGAAAACATAGGAGTTACAGCAGCTGTGGAGCACACCTGGCGTGATAGCTTCAGCGCTGACACAGGTGCCCCTGCTCATGTGGTGGGCACGTGTGGGGGAAGCTGTGCTTCAGGTCCGACCCAAAGGGACATTTGTGTCTGAGTCAACATTCAACACGCCACGTAACCAACTCACTCTTCGTAATGCCTCTGTTTGACACACAGTAGCTCTTTCATTGGCTTTCACAGGACACATTTTCACACTTACATGTTCTGTGACACGCAAGTAATGTCAAAACAGCCTTGACTATTCCATTCTTGAGTTAAATGGTTTTAAAAATGTCTGTGAAATATTTACCAGAAATTGTAACCAAAAGTTCTGTAGCTTGTGTTTACGCATTCAGATGTGTCAATATTATAGAAATGTTGAAAAAGAACCTCATTTAAATTGGATTATGTGTGTGACACTGCTGGTTTCTTACTTTCTGCTCTCAGCACCTGTTTGCAGAGCATACGAGCCGCACTCCTCCTGCGGAGCCGGAGCGTGAGCACAGCTCGCCTGTCTCCACCCCTCCCCCTCTGTCTCTTAGTCTCCTTCCCATTTGAGCGAGATCTCTTTCCCTATGTCCTAGTATTTGTCTTTATTTTGCTCTTTATGTATAGTATGGGATCCTCATCTAAGAGACACCATGCGATACATAACCCTGTGTGTCTCATTTGCTTCCCTTCACGTCATGGTGTCAAGGTGCACCCATTTTCCCATAAATGACTTGGGTTTATCTTTCTTTGCAGCAATGTAGCACTCCATTAAGTGTGAGTACCACAGATACTTTGCCCATTCATCCGTTGGTTATAGGCTACTTTCAAAAATTAGGCATTATGGATTTTGCTGCTGAAAGCAGAGATGTGATGCATCATTGTAAGGTGACATCCTTACATTTCCAGAAGACACCTAGAGCTGCTTCTAACTGAACGGGATCTTAAGTAACAGTCCTAAGAAGATCACTTGCAAGGCATTTTCATGTGCCACATGCCTTCAATGTGTGTCCAATTTATTTATATTTCATTTAATCTACAAATTGGTATCAAATGTAAATGCTCAGATTTAACAAATCGTTCTGCACTCATCACCCCTCCTTTGGCTTGCATGTATTCAACTGACGAAAGCACAGATCTTTGCCTCTTGTGAAGCCTGGTGAGGACCTGCCTCTCTTCGATGACACTGAGCAGGTTTTGCGGTCCCTTCCTCGCCTGTGGACACTCAGCGTCCAGGGCCTTGGGGCGCTGGACAAGGCAGCGCGGTTGTACTCCTCCGGGGAGGCTGCTTAGCACACAGAGAGGGTTTGGTGGGCAGCCCAGGCCCGGGTCGCTGCGGCATTCAGGGCTGGAAGCCCTACTGCTCCATCTCTCCAAAGCTCTCATCATCACCACTCCTCAGCCCGGCTGGCTGCTGCTGGGACACCGATGTGGGTCATCTCTCACAGGACGTGTGCCGGGCCCTTTACCTTTCCATTGAAAATCAAAACGGTTTTTGGACAGTTAGATTCTAAAGCGTGCATAGCAGTGCCTGGGAAAGAATATGTTCAATGGAGCCAGAGTGGTGGTGGTATTCAAGTTGGGTACACGGTTTCTTTCCACAGTACTGGATGCTCTGAAGACACACAGTAAAACTTCGGAGTGAACCATTTTAAAAGTAAAATTCACTTGAATGTGGGATTTTATTGAATATTTAAAAATCACTGCCTAAAATAAATGTTCCCAAATAAATGAAAAGTAATTCTGATTCATTTTCTGTAAAATTAGAATTGTGTCCATGCCAAAACATAGACAACGAATAATTCAGTCATAGTTTAAATATAACAAGTATTAGCATACTTATTATAACTATAATATCTAATGTTTTTCTCTAAATTCAAAAGGATTACTTTTGCTATGGAATATTAGGATTATAGCAACAACTTACAGAGTTTTACTATGAGTAAAATGTTAATAAATTCAAACATGGTTTATAGTGCACATCATGAAGTAATAGCAAATCTTTGACATTCTATTTTACAAAATACCAACGTAATATTCCCTTTACTTTATTTTCAATTTTATAGGAATATGACTTTTATTATTCTTCACCTAGATGGTTTAAGTAAATTAATATTTTTTTGGTTTTATTCCATGAAATTATTTTCAGTGTTTGAAAAAATGAAAACATATCACAACCTCATAAAATCTCAATAAGGAAACAAATACAGTTGTCTTTCACATAGCAGTTTAAAGCTGAGAATAAAGCACAACAATTGCTTAAATTTTATCCTCAAAGGAGTTTGACTTTAAAACATTTTTCCCATGCCTAGGTAGTCTGAAACTTGAAATGCTTCTCTAACAGGAATGACTGCGTCTGGAAGTCATCTTTAATGTTGGTCAAAGCCAAAAGTCAGTGGAATGCAGCATGTGGTTAAAATATTATAACTTTAGCTGTGTGGTTAGGTATTCAAATGTCCTTTGGCAATTGATGTCTTTCTTTTCATATGTAATTTCACAATGCTACTGCTAATACTACACAGATATTTCCAAAATATTGATATTTTCAAATCTGTCATCGGATGTCATTACTTTTTGAGACTTCAACTAACTCTATTATATGTGATGAGAGGAACTCTTTATTTTATATTTTATATTTGTGAATTAAATCTCTTGAATATCCAAAAATTATATGGAATTATTTTTTTCATTAAGTTTATTGGCACATTTTAGATATTCAATACAGTTATGTCCATCATTGGGATCTTGTACCTTTACGTGATGTAACTTGGTTCTTATTTTTTCCCCATTCCCCTGACCTCCCTTCACCCCTCCACCCCTCCCTATTTACAAAGACTTTGTTTCCATTTTTTCCTTTTCTCATATTTTTTCTTTTCCCTTCCTCTTTTCCCCTACCCCTCCCACTTCCCCTACCCCTTTAGACCTTTTCTTTCTATTTCACAATGTCAATTATACATTTTGATCCTTATTTAAACTTTTAGGTTTTCACACCAGAGAAACTATTTGGTATTTACACATGTGTGTGGAATTCTTTAAGGAATTGTGGGTAAATGAGTCCGAAAGTAGGCTTATTCTATGTTATGAACTCTACTGCTGGATATCAGAAAAATATTTAAGCCACTAGATCTTGAGGAAATAAAATGCAGAGAGATTCTGTGTGAGCCCACATTTTTAATATGGGAAAAATTCAAGATTGCCCCAGAGAGTGAGTGGGAAGGAAGAGACAGATGACATGTAATATTGAGAATGAAATTTATACTACAACTTTGAAAACCTAAGTTCTTTGTCTTTTATTTCATTTCCTTTTGTGACTCCACTGTATTATCATGAGTTCTCATGTATCTTTTTAACTTTTTGATTTTTCTACCATATATCTTTACATAAATGTTTATACATAAATATAACTTACTCATGTATGTATCTGTGTATCTTTTATCATCTTTCATTTTATCTATCCTTTACCTAAGCTGTACATAAAACAGAAATGGAAATTAATATAGAAGGATCCCCAATATAAATAATCACAAGAATTGTTTTATAGTTCTGAGGTGAAAATTAAACTTTCAATTTTTATCTATGGCCTTCTGACTAAAAACTACCAATTTTTTGGAATTTTTCATTTTTCCCCATCTCATGGAGGACCCTTGACTTTTATTACATTCCTTTCTCTGCTTTCCAAACAAATTAGTCACAATAGCAATCTTGGGGCTTCTCTTTCTTCCAGTCTTAGTGTTTTCTCACCAGGGCTGAGCTATTCCAAGCAGGGCCTCATAGCCATGCATTGCAAAGTTCTCATCCAGGCCAAGCAGCACTCTTTCTTGTGATTCCTCATTATGAAACCCTGAGCAGTACTCAGAACCCTTGTAGATTAATGCAGCTCTTCATGGTGCACTACTCTGTAGCACACCCAGCAAACAACTGCATTCTTCATAAACTGAGTTTTTGGTTCAGGAGCTGTTACTAATCTTCTAGTTCTAATCTGTCGTTAAATGGGAAAGATGGTGTTTCAAGATCTTGGCTATATTCTTATGGCACAATTTTTCTCACCTAGCTACCATACTCCTGCACACTTAGAGGCTGATAATTTGATCTTATCAGGGATGAGACAGATTTATTATTTCTTCTTTTCCAAAGTTTTAAGTGTCTCCTAACAATTTTCCATTTTTTAAAATCCTGGGGTAATAAAAATTGGCTTGATGAAATTCATTATTTTATAAAGTAGTTACTCAAATACCATAAACAACATTCCTATAGAAATATGTAAAAAAATTTTCATAAAGATTAAGTAAAGTAGGGCCCTTGTATTTTAACTGTACTTCTAGATTTTAATTACTTTTTTATGTTATTAATCATCCATTTTCCCAATTTGTTTGCAAATTTTACAATACTCCATTAATAAGGTCCACATCTCAAAATAGTAAAATAAATAACTTAAAGGGGAAAACGTAAGTATTACTTTTTCAAAATTTATGGGGATCATTGTATTTTGACTACATTGCTATGTTAGTTACTGATTGAAATATTGTGCAATTGTTCTATCTACAAATTGAAAACCACTTCTCTAACAAGAAAGAAACATGCCATTTTTAAAGTAATAATTAATTTAGTATTATTCTAAAATACTCAATATATGCTAACCTATGTTCAGTTGAATCAATGCCTTAACATCCTATGTTAATATATTACCTACATTTCTTCCACATACAGATTTTAAATATGTGCTTACAGTTGATTAGTCCTTCCTGAAGGACTTTTATGTTAGAGGCAGTTATACTTTCATTTTTCCCATAAAGATCATAGTAAGTTAAATTTCATTCTAATAGATTATTTCATATTTTCCCCTTTAAAATAGAGGAGTACCAATTTGATATGCAGTATCCTGCTGTATTTCGATAAAAAATATTTTTAACCAATGTCTGGATTTGGTAATGGGTTAATGTCACAATTTTTAATTCCATACTTGATATATGTGTTACTTTCTAATAGAGTCTACAATTGATTGCTTTAGAAAAGCAATATCATTTTATAAAGGATTGTAATTTCATATACTCAGTGTTTGGTGTACATGTTTTATGAGTTGCTCTAATAAAATAAAAATCCTGCATATGATTGTGTTTTGGTTTTGCTAAGTAAACATATTCTAAGAAAACTTGTTCTATTTAAAAAATATATATATAAATGTTAGATATGTTTGTATATGTTATATATATATATATTTATATATCAGAGGAGTGAAAGAGACTTCCATTTCTGTCAGTATGAAAGCTTAAACACAATAACCCTCCCCTCTCTAAGATGAACGAAAATACTACTCAGGGTGCTTTTAAAGAACACAAGTGGATGGGCAGGAAGAGTCCTCGGACCCTCACAATCAAGAACAGCACCCATCATAAGCAGGGCGAGCATCTGAGCTCTCCGGGGCTGCTGCTTGTGTTCCTGGTTGAGGCTCTCGCTGCCTGCCCAGCGTGTGTACACTAGGCTTGCGTTGCAAGTTAGGAGCCAGTGGCAGCAAACAAACAGAGAGCACCTGGAGCTTGCTTCTGAAGGCCTGGGTCCTCTTGGGAAAGATCCACTGGGACACCACCTTCCTCATCATATTTCCTCCCTGTAGGGGAAGAGATGAGGATCATCAGTCTCAAATACTTACAGTGCTCCAGACAAAACAGCGTGCCTGGAGAACTGATAGACTTAGGCCCGTGTTCACAGAGGATATCAGTCTCAGTTGATGGTGCCAGGAGTCCGGAATCCTTAAGGCACTAATTGTGTAAACCACTCCCATTCCACTAATTTCCTCAGGCACTGGGAAGAAGCCTGAAAGCCTGAGCAGTTCTCTGGAAGAACCAATTTTTTTTTTTTTTTTTTGCAGTACCAAGGATGGAACTCAGGACCTTGTGCTTGCAAGGCAGGCACGATGCCACTGAGCTAAATCCCCGCCCCAAGAACCAATTTTTAAGTTAGGCCTCAATACTCCAATAGATGAAGGTCTACACTTAAAGTAATTTTAAAGGAATCAAAAATATCATTGACCTTAAAAAACCATAGAAACAGAAATACATGTGTGTGTTTTTGTGTTCATATATATGAACATATATACAATATAAGCATATATACAGTATATGTGCATATAAAACCCCTGAAGGAGAAAACATAATGATATTAAGAATTCAGGGGCTGGGGATGTAGCTCAGTGGTTCCGCTGCCTGCCTCACAAGTGCAAAGTCCTGAGTTCGATCCCCAGTACCAAAAAAAAAAAAAAAGAATTCAGCATCCATGATTATCAGGGAATCAGCCGGGGTTTCTCTTGAGTCCTATCTTCTCCCTTTATTTTCAAAGTCAGCAACAGAATCTTCCTCATGTTCAGTCACTTTTTTCAAGCTTCTTCTCTCTGTTTCTAGAAGAATTTATTATCCTCTTTGTAAATTTTTTATAACTTATTCTTTAAATGATATGTAAAATATACAAATTATGCATGCTAATGCTGTGTCATGGAAAGCTTTAATATTTGCATAAATCGTGATATTCAAGTCAAGTGAATATCTACTTTTCCAGTGTTTGCTCTTTCATATTGATGAAAATTTTCAAGATCTTTTCTTTCAACTTTTCAAAATAGACTGTACCTAGGGCCAGGGATTTAGCTCAGTGGTTCCAGTGTCTGCCTTGCAAGCCCAAAGTCCCGAGTTCGATTCCTGGTAACCAAAAACAAAAATAAAATAGACTGTACAGCGGCGCATAGAAAGCCCCCTTCCCACCTAACTGTAACCTGATGCCATAGAGCTCCCTGCCCCTCCTGTCCTCCTGACCTCTCCAGCCCTTGGTAAACAGCATTGCCCGGTCAGTGGCTGCGACATCCACTCTTTCAGGGTCCACATATGAATGGAATAATTCAGGATTCGTTCTTCTGTGCCTGGCTTAATCCCTTTAACATAATGAGCTCAATTTCTGTTTATGTGGCTCAAAGACAAGATTTCCTTCTCTCTATGACTGAACAGTCTTCATCATATGTACACACTACGTTTGTTTCATTTATCCAACAGTCCACAGACTTTCGGGTTGCTTCTTGACTACCGTGAATAGCAGCACAATGCACACAGGCTGTAGATGTCTCTTTACCACACTAATTTCATTTCCTTTGGATATTTACCCAGGCATGGCATTTCTGGGTTATATGGAAGTTCTATTTTTTAGTGTTTTTTGAGGAACCTCTGTGCTGTTTTCTAGAATACTCATACTAATTTACATCTTCACCAAAAATTTAGAAGTATTCCCTTTTTTAGTGTGTATTATTTTTAGTCTTCTTTGATAGTAGGCATTCTTCCTGGAGTGTGGTAATGTTTTATTGAGGTTCTGGTTTACAGTCTCCTCACTAGTGATGTCCAGTGTTTCTCTGTATACCCCTTGGCCATTTATATGTCTTTTTCTGAGAAATGTCTAGTTAGGACAATTGCTCATTACTTAACTGGAGTTTTTGTCTGTTCTTATTATTGGGGTTTTGGAGTTCTTTACAGGCCGTGGATACAAATTATTTGGCAGATATATAGTGTTCAAATATTTTCTTCCACTCTGTAGTGCTTTGTTGTGCTCTGTTGATTGTTTCTTTTGCTGTGCAGAAGATTTTTAGTTGGATGTAATCCATTTGTCTATTTTTTGCTTTTGTTTCTTGTGCTGCTTGGTTTTCTACAAAATATCCTTGCGCATTCTAATTTATTAAAGCATTTTCCCTATATATTCTTCCAGTAGTTTCATGGTTTCTCAATTTAAATTTAATCCTGTAGTTAATTTTGATTTGATTTTTGTAACTGGAGAAAAGTGAGTGTCTAAAAATTTTAGACTTCAAGCCAAGAGATAGCTGTCATATAATGACAAAGTTTCAATTCACTAGAGAAATATCAACGTTTTAATGTTTTAAATATCTATTAAGCCAGGCTAGAAAGAAATAAATTTAAAAAGTAACAATGATAAATACTGTGCAAAGAGTGGTACCTCAGTGGTAGATTTCAATGTAGTCAGTAAAGAATTTTAAAATCCAGTAAAAATGTAGAGTGATTTAAATAGCTACTGAAAAAGTCAGTGTATGCATATAATTCATAGAGTTGATTTTGTTTCAATGCATGTCAGTGTGAAATCCATCAGTGATAAAACTGTGATAGCAATCAGCAAACATAATTTCATGTTGCATAAATTATTTTGGATGATTACACTTTGCCTATCCATTAACATCCACAATCTAGGACAACTGCGATTTTCATCCTATTTGAAAGACAGCGTGTTAGCCAGTCATGGCACTAAATGGTAGAAGACATAAAACTAATGGATGAGAAGGAAAGAGTGATCTCCTCCTCACAGCAATGGCAGTGGTGAAGTATGGCTTGGCTACTTTCTCCCTTCCCTGTGGACACTCACACATACCGGGTTCACACTACAGCAGGGCAATCCTGTGCTTAAGAGACCCGACTCTGGTTTCCAAAGGGATTCGCCGGTGTACCTGTTTTCCAAGGCCTTCCACTATTAAAAAAATTGAAAACGTAGCCTAGAAAAAAGAAACATTAGTGCTCATTCAGAAAATTTGACGAAAAATGAGACTCAGAAAATTGTTCTAAAAAATTGCTTCCTTTGTTTCTATACCCCAGTGATTTTATTTGGTTCATTTTCCCATGAGTTTGCAGTTCTGGTGGCCATAATTTTAATCTGATTAACAGAAGGGGGAGAAAGATTGTGTGGCCTGTGTCATACAACACTAATAAGCTTCGCTAACATGACATCAACCAACAGCATGAGACAACCTGCAGCACTGACTGGATCCAGGGCCCGGGGACACTGAGCTCATCGGCTGCATGAAGCTTGAAGAAGCCTACCTTAGCCACATGGCTTCTGTTTAGTTTTCTGCACAGATCTCTCCATTTGGCTAAAGTCCTTAATCCAGGTATATAGCAGGACGTACTGACGACTGAACAAGTATCATCTTGGCCCACACAGAATTCCAGGCCAATTCTACCATTAAAAACAGCCCTGCTTGGGCTGGGGATTTAGCTCAGTGGTTTTGCTGCCTGCTGCACAAGCACAAGGACCCGAGTTCGATCCTCGGTACCAAAAAAAAACCAAAAACCAAAAAACAGCCCTGCTCCACGAGTTGAAGCTGACCTGAATGTTTTCCACATCTAAGGTAGCATCACTGATCCCATAAACTAAGACCAAATTTCACCCTCTGTATTCCAAATGGATCACTGTGATAACTACCCACAGGTTATATAAAAATAATGAGTCGGTTATCCCAACAGGGAGTTCTCCCTGGTAAACTGTTGGCTTCAGCCACCTGGGGTCAAGCAGTCTGTGGATGGTATTGCATTAGGAACCTGATCTTTTATGATCTATCTTTATTGTGGAAATCATTACGTTTTTCAGGAGGGAAACGAGATGATGCCTGGCTTCAATAGTTTGTCTGACAGACATACTTTAGAATTCTCAGCTCAGATCAAATAATTGCAATTTAGACATTAATCAGGATAACAAATGAGCCAATTGCATTTCAGAAGGCTCTTGGTGAAGCATCAAAATGTTGGAATATGATTGAATCTCGACCCTTGGTTATCATTTGTGCTGCATGTTAAACCTCAAAAGTTATCTTCGGAAAGCACTTGTGTGATTGCGTTAAGAGCTCAAGTGGACAATTTATTTCCATGAAACTTAATTGTTCCCTGGAAGAATGAGTAGTGAATCTGTTTATTAGCTCTATGGGAGATATTTTCTTGAAAGCAAATGACCTGAGTCTGTCAAGGGAAATAAATGCCGCTGATTGTTAGCCATGACAAAATTTGAACTTCTGAGTACAATGCAATTTGAGAACCTTGTTTTGCCACTGAAAATCTATTAATATTTACACATTTTTCTGATGAGGTTGGTGGAGATATTAAACAATATGATAATGTGATATTGTTTAAGAAAATGAGTCACCATTTGCAAGATGTGCATAACTCCATCAACTAATATTTTCCAACAAGGCATCACTTTCTTCTTTTTGCAAAATGCTCTCATTGGCTCCTTAAAGAAGAGAGGACAGAGCCAAAGGTAACACCAGTCAAGATCCGGTGTCTGCTCTCTGGGGAATTTTACAGTGTTCTCTATCAGAGAGGGTGATGTTCAGTCCTCTGAAAACCCTGCTCAGGGCTTTCTTTAACCAGAGAACACTGTGTCACTAGCAGTTTAGGTCCCTCCTCTCGTGGCTGACCCAACAAACTACTGAGGCCATTGCTTCTGCGGAAAGAGGCTTCCTTCCAAGCCAGCTCTGAGGAGATGGGGCTCCATCCTGCCACGAATCACCATCCCACTGTGCCAGAGTGTGAGGGGGCCTTTAACAGGAGGAGCCCAAGGCAGCGGAGTACAGGGAGACAATGACACCCCTCTCCGAGGCGGCTTCATGCCTCCTGCCATCTCTCCCTCCCTCTGTGCAAATGGAACTGGATGTGGCCCCCTGTTCCAGCAACTGCCCATTCTGTCTGCTCATGCTGGCTGAGGAGAGAAGGGCTGTCTGTTTACACCTGAAGACTCACAAAGTCTGGAGAAGCCTTTTGCTTTAAAAATAAAAGTTCCAATGTTTAAAGTTCCATTTTGCCCATGCAGTTGCAGTTGAATTCGAAAGGCAAGTTCTGCTGCCCTCAGTACCTCATATACACTGGTAAGCGGAGAGAGGAAAGGGTAGCAAATCCTCCGTGGGAGTGGCAGAGTCTGAGCAGCAGGCAGTCCTCCAGAACAGGGGCTGCCCAGGCAGGGCTTCCAGGTCCCCAGCGGGAAAGAGGAGCGAGTTTGCACGAGCTCTCTGCTCCACGACCAGCAGCTTCTTTGTTCTCATCCTATTCTGGTGATTTTTCCTTTCCCATTGTCCTCTTAGCCACATGAGATGCGTCTTTGTGGAGCCATACTTTCCTTGGACTGGGACCATTTTTCTCAGGCTGATTCTCAGCAAGTTGAGCTAGGGCCTGGGATTTAGCTCAGTGGCACCACACCTGCCTGACAAGCACAAGGTCCTGAGTTTGAGCCCTGGTACAAAAGAAAAAAGAAAAAGAAAAATTGAGTTAAACTTTCTGTCACAGTTTCTTATGGTCTCATTTAATGGTTTGATTGACAGTAGATTTCCATGGAATATTGAGTAGATTTATCTAATTTTCCTCAGTTTCATAATTGTAGCGTTTATTCTTTTCATAGTATAATTCTCTAATCAGCAACGTTTGCCTCTCTGTTTCAGATTCCATCTATCAGAATTTGAGAACACATTTTAGTTTAGTTTCTACACTGCCTGTACTCCAAGGCATTTGGTCCTACTGGGAACCACCACAGAGGACTCAATTTTCACAGTGGTGAGCGGAGTTCTTCTGGTAGCTGGGGAAACTGAGGAGTTGTGGATAACTTTAGACATGCTTCTGCTGGAATATAACTGTCATTTTCCTTTTGAACTTCTTTAGTTCCAAGGTGTATAAACCTCTTAGCTCTGATCACTGCAGGGTTATTCAATCTAGTCCTGATGGGGATGTGATTCCCTTAACCAGATGGCTGTCAAATCAGAGAATGTGCTGCTTGATTACAAAGCATAAACAAACAAATAAATAAATAAATAAATAAATAAATAAAAGCATCAGTTGTGTGCATATTTACACAGTGTAGGGTAGAAGTGTTGAAATATTAAACTATATTTAAAGAGCCCTCGACCCCTGCATGTGAATGTATCTACATGAGCCTTCAGGAATATATTTCTGTTTCCCACCTGTGGATGGCATTCTGATATCACAGAAGAATTGACCTGAGGAAAATTGCTAAGAAAACTTAAAAGTTCAGGTCCAATATGATACAAACAGCTTATTTTTGGTATCGGTGTTATCCTCCCTTGGGGATCCACCATCCTTACCACTTCTCACCTATTGGTGCCTCTTAGCTAATACTCCAGCAAAGAGAACATACATATTTCAAATTCTCTTCAGCAGAATGAACTGATCCTATTTTCCAGCTTTGTTTTCTTCTGGATTATAAACAGAACATTCATAATTAATTTACCCATACTAATGGGTGAATGGATGCTAATAACTAAATACGAGTTTTTTTAGACTGATCTAACTGCATTTTAGCAGAGTTTTCCAATTTCCTGGGATTCCTAATGCCACAACCCAAGGTACTGAGATAAAAGCAGCAGTAATTACAGTCTTCAGGTTAATGGAATAAATAACTTCAGAAAATTAGACCTGAGCACTATCTAAATTCTCTGATGCAGGGACATATCTACTTCATCTTTATGGTGTTTATTAGGTAAATTTATTCTCCTAGCAATTTATCAGCTTCAGTACACACAATGACAGACATTACCTTTACACAAAGAGATTAAATTACCTATGCAATGTACCTTCTATTTTCTTTAACCGTAACTATGTAAAATAATCGATGAATGGTCAACTTTTACTTTCTACTCTTTTTAAGAATATATGCACAAATATTTGTAATATACAAAAATGGTATATGGAGATAAAAACATAATGTTAGGGTGTGTGTATGTGAGAGAGAGAGAGAGACAGACAGACAGACAGACAGACAGAGGTGCTAGGTTAAAGGTGAGCATACAACAAAGGTGTCTCCTCTCCAGGCTCTGAGTAGAAGAAGCCATTTCTGTATGAGGCAAGTGTCCTGAGATTTCATTTTTCTTTCTTCCTCCCTTGCTGTCATTGTCCTGGAGATCAGTGCAGTGACACTGCTGGCAGCTCTGGTGAAGCCGCCCTTGGCTCACTTGATTCATGACTTCTCTTCTCTGAAAGGCTGTGCATCATTAACAGATCCCAGAAATACGGTCTGAGAGCTTTTGTATTCATATTTAAATATAAGTACTGTATTTATTCATATTTGAATAAGTCCTATATTTAGTACTTATTTCTACAAATTTGTTTCATTCAGGAAGATAGGCAGAGAAAAGAGAAGCCAAAATAAAAGCATCTTCTCTTGAATCTCAAGATAACTTCAGAAAATTTTGGGAAATTTTTATTTCAAATTCATTTATATAAAGAATATCAAGGCCTTGTTATGTTCTAAGAACAAAATACACAGTTCCAGCAAGCATGTACGGTGAGTTTGCTGTTGCTGCGTCTGCAGGGAAGGAGTCCAAGGAGAGAAGCATGATTCTGGCTGGTTTCCCAGTCAGCCGCGGGCAGTGGCTCCATTGGTTTGGGCCTACAGTGAGGCCAAACCTGGAGGCCTCCGGGCATGGCCAGCAAACCCATGCAGCAGAGGCAGAGACAGGAGACCAAGGCACAGAGGCAGGGGCAGGAGACGAGACCCAGTCCCTGAGGTCATGCTATGTTTCCACAGTGCTTCATGCGTTAAGTGTCCATTCCCTCTCTGTAAGGCCACCTGGCTATGATCTCATCAACAGATCCATCCATAGGCAGAGTGAGGGCCCTCAGATCCCCCTCTGCTGAAAACCCCAGCTCTGAACATAGGACACCTTTGCAGCACGTTTTATCTAAACCATAGCATTGCATAGCCAATATGGTGTGAGTGACCAACTTTCTGGGTTTGCCCAACCTTGGCCTGGTTTTGAGAATAAAAGTCCCACATCCTGGGGAAACTCTTGGCCCCAAGCAAACCCCACATATGGCTGAATGTGTAGCCACAGCTAAAAGAACCTTATTGCACAAAACACTGTTGATTTTTAAGGGCCTGTTTCAGACCGTTAAATACTTTATAGTTCCTGAGAATTGACAGCCGATCAGCTGAGTTGGCCCAGGGACATATACTGCTGCTTGAATGCTCTGTTGTTCCATAACAAACTGCCCCCACGTGCTATCCCAGTGCAGCATGCTCTCTGTGCCCAGTTTCTAAGGCTGGGAATCTGGGCCTGACTGAGGGCCGTGGGCTCAGTATCAGCTCCCGCCTTGCACAGGGTGGAGGCTGACTTCCGTGCCTCACTGAACTCCTCCAGTGCAGCAGCTGCTCCTTCAGAGTCCGCGAGAGGCAGGGGGAGTCTGCTCGGAAGACAGCAGGCACCATCTTACAGAGTTAGGCCCAAGAAGGGTTTGCTGTACTCTCTGTACTACAGGAAAGTCACTGGCTTACTGTGTACTCTGAGGGGGGATTGTAGGAGGACCTGAGGAGTGGCCAGGGAGGCCGGAAGAAGGCCATCATAAAGTCTGTGTGCCACCATCGACCCCAGAGAGTATCCTAGAGAGGGTGCACGTGCATGTGTGTGTGTGTGTGTGTGTGTGTGTGTGCGCGTGTGCGTGCAGGGATGGAGAGAGACAGAGAGAGTGGGGCGCAGAGGGAAGAAAGAGAAAATTCCTCACACAGTTCCTTCGCATCATCATCCTCTCTCCCAAAGTTAATCACAAATTTCTGGATTCTGTCACTAGATGCCTGCCACCACTTTTTGATCCCTATTTGAATTAAAGCATAGAGTAAGTACTTTCTTCTCTTGGTACCTCCTTTTATTCTAAATTTTGTCTCTGAGATTTATACATTTTGCATTAGCATCTTATTCTTTTCCATTGTATCTAATATTTACTGAAACATATTGATAGATCATGATTACCAAGTAGTCTACTGTCTCAATTAAATAGTAAACATCATGAAAATCAGAGCGTTATAAGACTGTGTTTCTCGATTTCATTTGCTAACCTTTTTTCTCTCTCCTGTCCTCTTCCTCTATCTGCTCTTTCATGTCCTCAGGCACTCTGGCATTTGCTTAATGGAGATGTTCATATAAAGTCATTCCACCAGGTGTTCCCCATTTATCGTTATCAACTTTATAGGATTTACAGTTTCTAAAATTAAAAATGGAATCTTTGGGATTGTTTCTGTGTTTTAACAGATGACCTTCTTGGTGGGAGCAATTTGGTGATGGGTGAGATACTTTTCTGTACACAACAAAATCATTTCATCTCGTGTAAAGATACTTTCAAAATTCTTATCATGTATTAGTTACATTTGAGAAGTAATTGTGTTCACAGCATAGCAAATGGAGCTGTGGTTTGAAATGAAAGATCCTTAAACACACACTCCAAAGCCTGGTGTTCAACCCTGAGTAGCCTGCGGAAGTGGCCTTAGAATAAAACAGCAGCGATGCACACAGGCATGTTTGGAAACAAGCTTTGCCTGAATCATGGAGAATACAGAAGGAGGAAAAGTAAGTGAACTCCAAATTCAAGCTATTTGAGGCTTCTTCTAATAATTGTAAACTGATTATTAAATTCCTCCAAAGCTTACTAGCACGTTAAAGGTATAACAGGAACTTCAAAATGAATCCTTTAAAAAATACTATGCTTCAAGTTGTTCCATTTAGGATTCATAATTCTGAGAAAGCCTATTTTGATCAGGTGTAGCATTTCTTATTCATGTGTGGGAGCCATATCCACTTCTAATTTAAGACCCAGGTGCTCATGTGTGCTGATTTTTCAGACAACCGAACTGCACATTCGGCAACAGGTGTGGTAACATTCTTGTTTACGCCCTCGGATTTTCATGTGTTGAAATCCTTGCTTCATTCCCAGTCCTGGATCTCTCTCCTATCTGCCCAGCAATCTCAAGCAGCAGGAGGTGCTGAGGAGGAGACGCAGGTTCTCCCTTCCTGTCATGTGCCATCAAGACATTTCAACAGTTTCACAATCCAGCTCTTTTCAAATAAACAAAAAATGGAAGAGGTTCATGCATAATAGATCCCTGCTGGGCTCGCCCGTGTTTTCATGACTAATTTCTTTCCCTAACCACAGGCCCACAGCCTCTGACCCGAAGGCAGCAGGCTTCTTTATAAAAACACGAGCTCACTGTTACGGTTGGGCTTTGCTCATCCACACCCTCCCCGAAGACTTGTTAACCATCCAAATATTCGCATCTTGGGGAAAATACACTTGTAAGATTTTGGGTGAACCATGAAAATGAATCTCCCTATTGCAAAATCAAGAAATAAAATAATAATAAAAGAATAAGTTGTTATTCTAAGAACTGACTTAACACCTTTACTCTTTTCTTTATAGCAACAATAGGTCCAGTGAGGACACCGATGTATTATCTAGTCGTTTTCTTATGACTGAGTAGAATGACAGATCTTTGCTACAATTTCTGGTTTTTATTTGAGTCCAACAGAGGAATTTGAAGTAAGAACTAGAATTTGGTTCTCCCTCACCCCCTTACCTCTGTTATGCCTGCATGACAAACCTTAACTCCACATCTTTGTGTCTGAATCACTTGTCCGACATTTTCTACTTTCTCCATTTTCATTCACTCTTCTAGGTCTTATGCTTGGCTCTTGGACTGGATCTCACAGGAAATCTCTCCCTTTGTTACAGACGAAATCCACTTATAGCCACATGTAGCAGTGGGGTCTCAGTCAAACAAGAATCACTTCCATGGAGATTCTCACCCTGGCTCCTCAGCCCCATAACAGCAGAAGCTGTGTCAGGTTCCTCTGCTGAAATCTCTCATCTGTCTCCTGATTCCTCTCTCTGCATGCTTCAAACCCATCATCTCCTTTCCATTCTCAGTGCGAGATTATTCTGGGGTGTCCAATGACTATGCAGGTAGGTAGCAGAATTGCTTTAAGGTACAGATGGGAGAAGTAAGGATACAAAATTGAAAGTGTCCATGTAGGGAGAACAGGCAGGCAAGCACAGGTGGCTTTGTTGTATCAGCCCCTCGTCCTGCCCGCTCAGCACTCAGACACACAGAGAGGAACTTGGGGTTGTGCCTGGCTCGGCCCCCATGCTGGCTGACCCACCACTCCCCCAGGCACCTCAGGAGCACATGCTGTTTGGCGTTCCTCTGCTCTTCTCGCTGTTTGAATGGAAGCCTGGGAGTTTGTTCATGAACTCAGCCTGCCGCTACTGTCCTGTCTGCCACCTGAGGCCTGGGAGAAGACCCTGCAGGAGCCCCACGGGTCCTGGTTCCCCAGGGCAGTCTCACAGTCAGGGTTCAGGCTCCCAGGCAGCCACAGCTTCAGTGGCAAGGACTGAATGCCGAAGAGTTTTCTCCTTACAGTTCCTGTGGGTACATGGCTCACCTGAGCCACACATCTGGGGAGAAGAGGGGTCTGGGGACACTGCCCTCGTGAAGTCCAGGGGTCATCCAACAATGTGGGGAGGTGTTAAATAGCAGGTTAAAACAAGCAGGGACAAGTGCTAGGAGGCTATGAGGAAGAGGGACAGTGAGTCACTGTGGCAGAGTCTCACGGTCCGGCAGGATGAGAGGGTCAGCAGGGCCAGTGCAGCAGCAGCTGCCCGTGTCAGAGAGAAGGCGCAGTTGTGCAAGGCAGATGCGTGCCAGCCACACTGAAGAATGGGGTGGGGGGGATAGAACAACTGGAAACTGAATCACGGCTGACTAAATCCTCCATTTGTAATTAGAAGCCCAAATTACATTCGACGTGGATGCTGAGGAACTGTAAAATAAAGCATTCTCTCTACCCACCCTCTGCTAAGTGCAGTAGAGCTGGACAAGGGTTATCCAAGCCTTTGGCTTAATGGCCATGTCTGTGTGATTCTCTAATCGTCTGAAATAAGGACATGGGCATGATAATCATAAGGCTGCTTACACTGAAACTAAAGGGAAGGGCCCAGCCAGAAGTAATTCCCCCACTGTATACCGATTGTTTGCACACCTCCATTTCAGCACTTAAGAACACTGCAGCTGCCATTCTTCCTTTTATTTGGTTGACTATTTCTTCCTCCCTGCCATGGAAAGACACTTGCCAGGGTGGGTGCCATGTGACTCATCTTGTGGAAGACTGCTTCCAATCCACAGCAGAGTACAGATTCTGCAGTTTCTGCCTCTGTTGAACTGTACATATTTCTGTGTGGTTCCATCACATCGTTGGCTTTTTAAACTTTCTGAGTGATGGACTCACGACAGAATTATCTGGTTTATCTTTTCTTTCCCTCTTTTATATTTTATTTCTTCTGAATTAACTTCTCAAATTCTTGATTTAAAATTTGCATTGTCCCATTCTATCTCTGTGTGCTTTTTTCTGTTGATTCATCATTTACATGAGTGGAGTAAGACAGAGCTTTCAAAATCTATCAGCTGAGCTACCCCAATGTGGCCCTGATAGTGTGGCTGGCTCTGAACTCGGTTTTCCAATATTTAATCCTTTTTATTATTGACACCCATTTTTGTGGTAGATAATACATTATCTAACTTGAAGATTAGAAAATTAAGCCAAGATTAGTTATGCATCCAAGATTATACAGCTATTAAATCTTGCAAGAGTGTGGACAAGGGTGGTGAGGGATCCTTCACGTTTCTGCTGTACATTCAGGGAAGCCATGGTGCCCTGTTAACTACTGAGGCTGATCCAGCTTTTCCTCCAGAGTGGAAGAAACAGCACAGTCACTTTAATTGATATTGCAATTTAGTCTGTTGGTAAGACGAATGCTACAAATGTAAGAAAATTACATTTTAGACATCATGTCCTAAGTCACATTTAACCATTGGTACATAAATCACATACTCTCCTAGCAACCTTCTATTTCTCTGTTACAGTTTCACTTAGTGAAAACAATGCCAGATTATAATGATCCTTAACTGCAATAATCTCAGTTTTAAAGTTTTTCTAGTATTGTGACCTTAAAAAATATATATTCTCGATGTCTCATTTCCTCATTATTTAAATGGAGAAAGTGAAACTTTGCCTGATTTTCAGTTTTCTAATGGGTACAAAACAAGGTCTACAGTGTGAAAGCCCCAGGGAAGTTAGTTATTACTGAACTGTAAAACATTATAGTTTTAAATTGATCCTCCCTGGGGACTTAAAAAATTCTACCGTGTTATATTAGCTTCTGGTATTTCCAGTTTCCAGTGTAATTGCCGCATGAAGCTTTGGGTTGATTTTCTTCCCCAGTTCTGTGACTTTTTGCTGGCTACTTTATGTTTGAAGGGTTAGAGATCTCAGAGAAATCTTTCATGCCTTAGTGACTCCCAACTCCTACTGAGAAAAAGAACTTCCAGCTATGAAATACCTCCGGAGACCATTTCATTTCCTTCAGGATTTACTGACCTGAAACTTCTTCCCTTTCTGTCCTCTAGTAGGATCAAGTCCACCCCAACCATTCCATTGCAGCGTGAGGCAGCTTTAGAGGGTTTTCTATTCCTTCAGACTGCAATTTTCTGAATTCTAAGGGTAGTTACAAATGTCACCAGTTCTCAGATGGTGTTAACACGTAGCATGTCATGATTAGCTGTGAAGAAGGAAGGAGGCAATTTATTACTCATCACAATCTACTAATGTTTGGAAATCATTTGCTTTTTTTCTAAGAAAATGAGCAACTATTTTATTTCTTCTGCTGAGTAGGAGAAAGATGTTCTTAAATATACAAATTATTGCATCTTTATATGTGTGTTGTGATGGAAATATAATAAACATCATTGGCTTAGGACAAATAATTTCAAAATGCTACTATGAAAAACTAATAATTCAAATATTTCAAAGATATCTGTTGAAGTTTTCTGTAATGTCTATTTCTGGGGCACCTTGAACAACTAGAACAATGAAGTATCATAGGTGGGGCCTGGATATGGACAGAGACGAACTGAGAAGCAGGACCAGCAGATATCACCTGGTGCCTCCCTCGTGCCTAAGCCAATCCCAGGAGGTTAGACCATAAATACAGAGCAGGAAGCAGAGAGCAGACTCACGGGACTTAATTTTGGTTTCTTTTAATAGCAAAGTCCCTCGAAGAAGTGACTGCACTGGCTCCTTTCCATTGTCTACTCATCCTGTTCTAAGGAGAGTTCTGTTCTCCACTCCATGATCCTTCCTCAGACTGTTTAGGGGAGACTAAGGAATTCTACTTTGGTAAGTCCTAGGGTCAATTCTCTGACCTCATCTGTGTTTATAAATGACATATGGTGACTGTTTGAACATCTTTGTAATCTGGCTTTCAACACACACCTCTACCATGGCCTGTCTCCTGCCTGGACCTCCCCTTGGCCCCTCCTCCCAATCTTGAATGGTTAATATGCCTCAGGGTTCCACCCATTCTGAAACCACATTCTGTTCTCACTTCTTCCATTCACCACCGCACCTCCTCTTTTGGTTTTGAGTGTTATCTGGGGCTGGGGCTGGAGCTCAGTAGTAGAGCACACAAAGGCCGATACATCTCAGATCTTTCATAGTTAAACTCCTCCCTGCATTCTGGACTCAGACACCCAACTGCTGACTTTGTGGTTCCATGTAACTGATAGACATCTCAAATTTACCAAATCCACAAAAAAACCAAACTGTCCATCCCCCGAACGTTTTCCTCCCATACTTCTTCTTCATCTTAATAAATGGCGATGCTATTCTCTGATTGCTCAAGCCAAGAACATTGGTATCGGTTTCACTTTCAAGCATCAGACTTCACATCGGCCTCAGATATCTTAGAATTATGTCCTTTAGGGTCCAATAAAAGGGCTGGCAAAAACTGGTACTGGATGAGCATTCACTGAATAAATGAAAACGCGGTGCACCGGTCCTAGGAAAATTGAAAAGATGAGTGTTGCTGCTAAGATCTAGAAAGTTTGTTAGACTGGGTAAGTAACCAATATAGGTAAGGTGCATAATAAATGGTTTAATAATGTCGTGACTAAAGCAATTGCTATTTGCTGGTTAGAGTTCCCGGATAGAGCTTCTCACCATATTTCTATATACAAATCGTCACAAAGTCTGAATGTTTGCTTTGCTTGATGTTCGTATCTTTTTTTTTTTGGTTCCGGGGATTGAACTCCAGTCCTTCTGCTTGCGAGGCAGGCAGCGGAACCACTGAGCTAAATCCCCAGCCCGATGTTCGTATCTTAAAATATGTGTGTGTTTCATTATTTATTTGCATCACTGTCTGGCACCATTTCCGTTAGTGCTGGAATCACTGAGGGCACTGCTGTTACACTGCAGCCCGCGCTCACGATCAGATCAATCCCTGCTCACCATCCTGGTCATTTCTATTGACTGTCATCCTTTTGCCATCTAACTTCAAGCTCAGCCTGTGACAGCCTGCCCTATCCCTGTGCTCAGAACTCCCCTCCTACCCGCTAGACACCGCAGGAGGGTGTAATGGCCAAGGCGGTACTCAGAGTCAGCGCTGAGGAGACAGAGGCCCTGACTTGCCACAGATGAGGTGTGCAGGAGACTTTTATAGAAAGGAAGCCATGAGAGAAGGAATGCAATGGGAAAACAGACAACTGTAGGCCTGGTTCATCCCTCCCAGCCCTGTCTCACTCCCTCCTTCCTGGTGGAAAGGAAAGAGATCTTTGATCCCCTGGCCAGAATGGGGCAGAGGAAACTTGGCCAAGTGCCTTGTCCCAGAAGAAAAATATCTGTTAAAGTTTCATTTTTCCCTGCAGGTACAAGCCCACTGACATAACTTACCAGATACAAATGTAAGAATTTGTAGATAATTATAAAAGTCATTACCACATCAATGGCAGCACAGAGGTGTTTGTCTATTGTCATGCAGAAAGACAGAAAGAAGGTAGGAAAAAGAATCAGAGACAGGATAGAGACAACAAAGAGACAGGCAGTGATACATTTCCACATTTGCTATGGAGAAGGAAAGAATAAAAGTAGCTACATCAGAAAAGGAATGTTGCTGGTTCTTATTTCAGTTCTGCTCTGCCAGCCATCCTCTCACTATTATACAAAACTACATCTGCAGATGCAAACTCCCGACCGCTATCTGTCTTCCTAGACTAGATGCCATGTGATATCTGAAGTAGCATTTCAAAAAAATATGTCTTTGCAAAAAAAAAATGTATGTTATATTCATGCACAAATATGTCAACTTGAAATCCCATTAATACTAACATGAAATGACGAAAGATAAGAAAATGAAAATATTTGTGTGTCATTCTCAAAGCTGCTTAGAATTCGTGAGTTTATCCTTAGACCATTTATGTTTTTAAAATGCTTTCTACTAAAATAAGTCTTAAAATGTACTTTATGGAGTCTATATTGCCTGTGTTTTGCCCCATAGTATTCACTGCAAATATCTTCATGCAAAGTTTGTGTAGAGTTCCTGGATAGGGTTTCTCTCCATGTTTCTGGGACCAAATCATCACAAAATCTGAGTATTTGCTTTGCTTGATGCTTGCATTTCAAAGCAAATGAGCATGTGTTTTCATTACTCAGACAACATGCTTGTCGTAAAGTTCGGAACCCTTTCTGGGACACACTGTTACAAACGAAATTTCTGCCTGGCCCCAGGGAAATAGGTCCTGGGTACCAAGGTGAATTGCTGGATCAAAACTTAGGCATTCCATTCCTGCTCTTGCACTGGGTGCTTGCATTCTAGACCACTTAGTGAAATCAAGCTTGTGAAACAGGTAATTGGAGCAAACAGAAGTCAGCATCCAGAAGAACGCTCTTCTCTGAGCTCCATCCCTCTTGCACACAGAGGGGAACTTGCCAGCTGGGTCACAGGATGCTGGTGGGAGGTGATGCTTTACAGGGACCACCTTAGCACTTAGTGCATGACAGCTGTGGCTGGGAAATAGCTGACCCTGGAAATCTCAGGAGTACTGAGGCGAGAGCCATGCTAAAGTTTCAGGGACCACAGCTGCTGCAGGAACAGGACTGGGCAGAGCCCCACTGAGCTGCAGCAAAGGCAGTGTGGGGCCTCCTGGACAGTGGTCTGGCACAGAGGGGTTGGTGTAGACCCTTCCAGGCCCTGGGCCGGTGGAGTTGTTCGGGACAGGGATAGAGATCGAACAGCAGGAAGGCCGAGGTGTACAAAGCTTCCTGGGTTTTCAAGTCATCTGCTGAAATAGACTTTATTAGCCCCAGGAGGACTCCAGGAAGCAGAGCCACAGGGAAGCTTCTGAAGGACCCTACATGTGTCCACTAGAAAAAAATGACTTGACGCGTTTGTCCAGCCAGTGCCAGTGCACAACAGCACCAGGTGATCGCCAGCTGAAGTAAAACCTTCGTTTCCTTTGTCCACTTCTCTCCCTACTTAGAGGTAGGTTTGACAGGAAAAGAGAAAAGCCAAAGCCGCTCACCTCTTCCGGATGTCAGAGGACACCAGCTCTGGCAAAGTGGAGCAGCAGCGTTTTCATCATGGAGATCAGGGTCTCACAAACATCTGGGACTGGATTTCAAAGTTTCAGACTTAACACTCTCTAGTTCCAATTAAACTGGATCCTCAATTACAAAATGAAACAAAAGTGAACAGAAAAGTCTGGAGACCCTGCCCAAATTTCAGCCAGTGTTATAGCAAGAATTTTATCAATTGAATTCATTTTCAAGAGATAAGAGGAGATGAAAATAAAGTTACATCATAGTGACAATCTATGTCTATATATCAGGTTTCTATGAGTCTTACCTACCAGTACATACTTGTACTCCCTGAAGATATATTCCCTCTGTGTGTGACCTTCATAAAAATCTGCGAATGAGCTCACACCTAATAGATGGATGCTATTGTAACTCCAAAAATGCCCTGATTATTATTTTCAGGCTCATTTGTTTTTAAAATTTTACAAGATCCCAGTTGACTGATAAGGACTAGTCTTTACTCCCAGTAGATTTTGAATGTATTTATCCAAAATATTGAATTTAAAGGACTATGAATTCTGAAAGTTTCCATATGGATTTGATGCTTTTTAAAAGTTTAATTTGTCATTTAGGTATACTTTAAAATACTTTAAAGACAATTATTCTTTTCTGTATCAATTATAAGGCCATAAAAATGAACACTAGCTAGAAAATATTCTTTTCCTCCTTTTTTTAAATGAAATCTTCATTGAATGTTCTTATGGACAACTGAAAGAAAAAAACAAAATAAATAAGGATATGAAGTGAAACTTTGTCATTTAATGGTTATGTTACTT
This sequence comes from Heterocephalus glaber, assembly GCF_053883595.1. Taxonomy (NCBI): domain Eukaryota; kingdom Metazoa; phylum Chordata; class Mammalia; order Rodentia; family Bathyergidae; genus Heterocephalus; species Heterocephalus glaber. The sequence goes on from NW_028258156.1 coordinate 29,477,963, forward strand.
TAAATTTCAGTGTATTCACCATTAATATAATAGGAAAATAATATTAAACCTTTAGAACTGCAGAATCAGAGATTGTAAGATATATACTTTTGTGAATAAATGAATGTCATAGTTACTATTAGTTAAAAGTTAAAGGAAGAACGGTTTATTTGGCTCACAGTTTGTAGAGGTTTCAGTCCATAATTGTCTGGTTCCAAGGTAGGCTGGCTGCAAACAGGTGGTGGTAGGCAGAGGGTAGCAAAGCAAGCAAGGACAAGACAAGCCGCTTTCTGTCCCTTATGTTGTATCCAGGCTACCAGGATCAGGGCAGTGACAGATCAATCAGTGGGCTGACTTAGTGATCCCCACCCTTAATCCTAGCATTGAACACCGAGTCAATAACACACTCTAGGTTCAGCCTCCTCTGAAGAAGTCCCACCTATGACTGCATGGGGCTTTGGGGGGGCATCTAGACACAGCCGTAACAATGAATGATAGAAATATTTTTTAATTCCTTAAATTTCCATAGATAATAGGCAAAGTAGCAGGAACCAAGTATTCCGAAGGAAGCCAGGGAATATTAGCTGGCATTCTTACATTACAAGGCTTCTTCGGTGAGGTTTTCTTCTTTTTGCTCAGACTTATATTTAAGAAAGTCACGAGGTCATAACCAAGTCTTTGGTTCTCTTTGCTCTTGCTCTAATAAAACATCATTTTCAAACAGCTTTCTCTCTGCTTTCTCCATCTGTAGCCTCATAATATGAAACATCAACCCTAAAACTCACTTTGTGTTTATTCTGCTGCAGGGAAGAGGGAGGAGTGAAGTTGTTCCTCTTGGTTTCCTCACTCATGAGACAAAGTCCGGTGTTCTGGGACTTGCCCTGCACTGTCACCTGCATGGGTATGAAACCCTCTTTCACCCAATGCCAGCCCCACTGGGCTGGGGTTCATCTGCCTCTCGTGCCGGTGCCTCCTGGCCATGGCGGTTACTGAGTCTGAAGCTGAAGAGGAATAGTACTGTGGAGGTACAAAGGAGAAATGTGTTGGATTAACGACCTTCAGCAAACAAATGAGGACTTAATATTTAAACCCGAGTCATCTATTTACAATTACCTATATTCAAGGTTGAGAGGCAAACTGAAGTTAGTTTTGCTAGAATGGATTCCCCTAGGTGAATCAATAAAGCCATTAATGTTTCTAATTTACTGATTTAACAAGTATTTCTTAGTTAGCAACTCTATATGCTATTATTTAGTAAGCTTTATACAAAATTTGTGTTCCAGATTTTATATTTTTAATTAATAATTGAATATATTATAAGTTATCACACAATGACAAAATGCTTTCTAATTCAATAACTCATTATTTTGGCATATTTATTTGATTAGTGATCAAAATTAGCCTGGAATTTTAGGCTTATGCTACCTGAGATAATTCTTCATGTTTGGTGGAGAAGTTTGCAATGTCAGACCACAAGAATATCATGCCTTTCCCTAATAAAATGTGGCATGCACCATTATAATTACTTTACTTCTTTATTCAGCCCTTTGCATATTTTTAAGTCTCAAAGAAGACTTCAGTCGTGGACTTGTCGGCACTACTAAAACTGTTAAGACTTTGTTGGTTTTTAGAGATGAACTAAATGCATTCTGCATAGAGATGTGGATGAGTATTTGGGATCCAGAGGTAGAGTATTATGGTTTAGATCGAGAATTGTCACCTAAAGTTCCCCTATGCTCATAGGCAGGGATTTGGAGGATGACAGATTTGAGGTCCGGATACTAGACAGCTGACTTGCTACAGGAGGCAAGGCTTGGTTGGAGGAGGCAGGTCACTGGGGCATGACCCGGAAGCACATCTTCCTCCCTTTTCTGCTGGCTTCCTTGCCGCCATGACACCAGCAGCTTCTCCTCTGCTCCACCCTCTGCCATGCTGTTTCTACCTGGCCTATGGGCTGAAATTTCCAAAGTGTGAGGCAAAACAAACCTCTTCTTCAAATTGCAAGTGTCAGGTGTTGTGTCTCAGGGACAAGAAAGTGACTAACACATTTTCAGGTTACAGGGTTTAATGAATCTAGCTGTAGCCTCCCATAATCACCAACACATACAGGCATCCTTGGACTGTTGCTGTCTTGTACACATGGATTATGCAAAAGATGATGCAAGCCCACAAGTTCTCAACACTGTGGAACCTAGAGAGGTTGCTCTTATTTGCATCTGGTCTTGAAAGAAGCTATAATCTGTGATTTTACATTTTTGCTTTATGAGGTATCCCCATATGTTCGGCCTCTTCTACATTCTGCACCTTTGAGCTGATGCATTTACCCATGTTTCATTGACCTACAGTGAAAGAAGTTAGGGTTAGTATCTTCTTAGAGGATTCTTTTCAAGCCTCTGGAATCTTCCAGCCCTAAACTGTTTTCCATAAATATTTATTTAAGAATCTAGTAGCAGATCTTTCCCATTTTACTGATCTCTTGACTGCTTGCTTGATACATTGATTAGGTTATGTGGCTATGTTTGGGGTTAATCCTTTTGATACTCTATGTGGACATATGGCTCATAGATGGCTTGGTTTTGAAAAGAGGTGCAGAATATATGAAAAGGTTATTTTGGAAAAGTTACAATAGTATGACATAGTAACAATAGAAAGAGGGAGAAGGGTTTCATGGCTTGACATAAAAAGAAAAGATAATATTTGCTGAGATAGGAAAGAGTAGAATTATATTGGTGATAATATATCTTAACAGAAGGACGTACCAATCGATGTTTTCAATTATACAAAACTTTTCCATCTGGTATAATTCTGGCAAGAAAATAAATACTAAGGTGGAGTACTGATCCTCATTTTACAGAGTTAACAATAACGTTATAGTAGAGTGAAGAAAGTCCTTCTTGTGTGCTCATATAGTTTGCAATTGCATACAGCTGGGCTCTGTCTTTTCTGTGTATATTACTTAAGAATTCTATTTCTTTAAACTTTGATCGTGTGTTTTTCCTACATCTGGTTCTGCTTTACACTTGTAGCAGAGTACATAAAAGGTCAGGTTAACATTAATACCTGTCTGTAAAAAAGAGAAAGTGGATCTTCTATAAAATATATATATATATTACTTACTCATGATTAAATTGCTATGTATATTGTCTTAATAAATGTCTATCTTTATGATGTAAAGCATAAACTGGCTGAACTACTAGGTAACTTAGGAGTTACTTTAGCTCTGAATCTCATTTTTGGTTGACTTGTTTTGTTCAATCTACTACCATATATATTTAAAGACATGTACTTTTACTCTGCTACTTAGTACTGATTAGAAAGCAATATAAATAGAGGTTAAGACTTCAGGTTTTTCTCTGATCGATTATGTAAGCAACAAACTTCTCAGTAGCTCAGTTAACTTAGGTGAGAAGTACAGATAGGCGCAGCCTTTACCTCAGAGGGAGACTGAAAGGATTTATAGGAAGGACCCACGTCTGTGTGAAGAGCACGAAGCCAGCTCCTGGTCCATCTGCCAGCTCCAGAAACTCATGCAAGGTATTTGAGACAAGATAAGCCTGGAGATCGTTCGGGTAGGTGAAGTAATCCAGGCACTGAAAGGGAAACACTGGGTGCTCATGTGTGTGTGTGTGTGTGTGTGTGTGTGTGTGTGTGTGTGTGTATCTAAAAATGTGGGACTCGGGTTGAGACAGAGTGCTGGTTGCCAGGGGCTGAGGGGTGGAGGAAATGGGAGATGTTGATCAAAAGGTGTGGAGTTTCACAATGAATAAATCCTGGAGATCTAGTATACACCTTGGTTACTATAGCTAATGATACTGCATCGCATAATTGAAATTTGCTGAGAGTACAAAAATAATAAAGATAACTAGGTGAGGTGGTGGTGGATTAACTAGTTTGATGGTGGTAGTCATTCACAATGTAACCATGTGTCAAAGCAGCATGTGGTACAACTTTATAACATGCATATTTGTGTATTTATTGCCTGGACAGCGTCTTCTTCCTCCCCCAGGTTGGCAGCTTAGGAGCTTTGCGCTCACCCTGTGGTTTCCGTGGGTCAGGATCTCTGGCACTGCTGGCTCTGGCCCTGTTCCTCTCCTCAGTCTGCAGGGAGCTCTGTGGGTGCCCTTGAGCCCATCCAGGCCCAGAGCATCCACTTCCAGTTCCATGGCTGCCAGAGACCTCACACTCTCTTGGCTGGCTGGAGGTCCCAGTTTCCCCATGTCCTTCCGGAAGGACTTTGGAGCTTGTGGATGGCTTCTCTCTGGAAGAGGGAACTGAGCTGACCTAAGGGGAAGCTGTGATCTTACTTCCCAGAGGCCACCCCATCCCTCTGCCCCATGCTATGAGGGTCAGAGCTCCGCCTGCCGCCAGGCTTATGGGAAGGAACATCCACGTCGCATCACCAGGGATGAGATAGCAGAGAGTTTGTGTCTTGCTTTGAAATCTCAATAGAACCATTGCTTTTCCTTTGTCCTTAATGAGTCGTAATTCATAGCTTCAGATGAGGTAACTGTGGAAGACGATGACTCCAAAAGCTAACAACCTAAACAACTCTCTTCTACCTGTATAGTGCAATATTATTAGTTTATCACTAACACAAAAATCAGTTGTGATATTTTTTCCATTAGATGTAAATAATACTCTTTGATTCAGGCAATATTTTTAGCATTGAGAATTTATAATCTCAGCCTGTCAATGAAAAGATCTAATGTTTGTAGAACATATGATATTTATAACATTTTATGGAAATAAAAAGATCTAATCAAAACTTCTATATATTCTTGTAATTCTGTAATAATACTTCATATTTTAAAACTAGCTTGGATATATATAGTATTTCATATATTTGAAGAGGAATTAATATTTAGCAGAGTTTAATACTTTTAGAAACCCCAAAGCAATTGAAATATTCAAAATAAAATGAAGCAAAATAATTTTTATAATTAAACTGTACTCTAAAACAGTGGTGGCAAACCTACAGCATGAATGCCTTATCAGGCTGCTTGTATCTTGAAGCTCTAAAAGGTTAGCCATCTCTCCTCTAAAATATAAGTATTTACAGGATTATTTAAAGTTTATGTAATTTATTTCTCTCCACTGCCTTCAAATCAGATTGTTTCCCACACATATCATGAATCAGAGGAAACTTAAATTCAGTTAGCACATTTTTAACTGAGGACATTTTTGTACAGTGTCAGACAAGAGTGTGTCTAAGAGCTTCCCTCTGTGTCATTCAGCGTATTGCAGCTATTTTTCGGAACTCCCTATAGCGCTGCTGTTGTCTCCCCCCGCCACAGGGACTGGGCCAAGATGTCACTGTTGTTTTAACTATATACACCTGGCTCCTTTTCATCCCCTGTCTATTCCTTTCTGATGCAAACTATTAACAGGAGACACATGAGAAACTGAAATATTTATGCAGCTATCAAGAAAGGATGTCCCCAGGGGTATTGGCCAGAACCACAGACTAGGAAAGCTAGTACAAAACAGAATCAGAAAAAACGGAGAGGGAGTATGGAGCGGTGTTTCAGCAGGGTTAAAGGAAATGACAAACCCAAGACTAGATGTAGTCCTAGTCTCAGTTAAACAGTAAGGAAGGATACTTACACTGAGTTGAAAGTTTGGCTGGCAGAAACTCAGGAGCTGAGCCCTAGATCTGCTCAGAAGAGCAAATAGAAGCAGTCCCGGGCTTACACAGGTGCTACAGCAGCAAGACTGCTCCGTGCGGTGTGCAAAGTGCTGAATTAAACCAACTAATACGGTGTGCACACTTGTGTGTGTGTCAGAAAGTAAACTGGGTACTGTACTAAATGCATGAGTGGTTACTTTAAATGTTCAATACGTTAGTGATTTATATGTGCAGTCCACACACATATTTATATTATTTTGCAAGAATTCCCTAAGTGCTTTTCCGACCCACTTTGGAGGTTGTATTTGTCCTTCCTTTCTGCAATTCAAGCCCCATCATAGCTATTTCCCCTTACCACTCTGTCTACAAGCTTCTAGGCTCTTTTCTGGAATGTCAAGGAAACTAACAAAATATTTGCATATCACACTCCCATTCTAATGGAACGGTGCTGCTTTTCATCTCCACAGCTGTGCTAACAGGCAGTGGCCTCTGCCTATTCCTCCTCACCTTCAGGAGTCCACAGCACCTCAGCTGGCCCACTAGACACACAGGGATTTTCAGTGCTGTGCTCAATGCAGCTCATACTGGTTTGCAAGAACATGATTTTCAGACATTGACCAGATTGTGGATGAAACATGGTAGCTTGAGGTGAGCACTCCTATCCCCACCCCGAGTCCCCACCTGGGCCTTTGACAGTCAGGAGAATCTGCTGTCCAGTAAGTCAGTCTGAGATCTACTTTCACAAGTGGGTGTCCCCAAAACTTCATCAGGGGAACTTGGGTTGGAAAGCAAACTTCCTGCCTTTTTAGGAAGAGTGTTTAGTTTTGATTTGACTTTTTGGTTTGTTTGTAGTCTTGCTTGCATGAAATTCCACAGCCTGCCTGAACTTTTCCATTCTCTCCCTGTCCCTCATAGGATGCGTGTCTACAACTGGGGTAGCTATCCTGTGCCCTTATGTAACTGTGGTTGTGTTTGTTACTTCTCCTGTTACATCTTTTCCCTCATTTATTGTATCTGCCTACTTTTTTTAGACCTGTTTACTCTAACACAGCAAAAATTCAGATGTGAACAGAGATCCATCCAGTGACTATGGAGAGGAAACATCTGCATATTTAGGTAGCTGTGTGGGGATTTGATTCCTTCTTTGCGGATCTACTGTATCTCTTTCTCTACCCTGACTTTAGAAAGTTCATTTTTGTGAACTGTGGAGACTGAAACAACTGGGTCATTGAGCTCCAGAATTACGGTCTTTACTCCAACTGAATTATTGTGGGTCATTAATTGGGAACATGGACAAAAGGTTTGTTGGCACCACAACAAAACACCGACTGGGAAAAAGTCTGTCAGTATGGCGATGACATGTCCTCACACTAACTTCCTGGGATTTGAAAACCACCGGAAACAGCCGTTTGTTCTGAACTTCAATAGATAGGGCAATGATTACTACCTGAATCTCTACTTGAAATTACTGAATGGCTTACATGTATCAGCCTATAAAATATTTCCACAGCAGAATTTAATGTCCCCTATGAGCACGTTTATTCCCTCAATATTTTATTATTCATCTAATCCACGGTATAATTATAAATATTGTGAAACTACTCAAGTAATATAGAACTATATATTCAGAAGTTCTATTCACTTTTCCTTCATTGGAATTTCACACTTAAAGGAACTTATTATCAATGATTTAAATTACAAATGATCTAATTTCAATACCCTTTCATATTCATAAACTCGAGTGCTTTTCCTACATAGGTTTATTTTATGTATTACCGCACAATAATTTCATTTTTAAAATCTTTTTTAATTATTCATTTGACTACATATAACTTTCATCTTTGCTGGATTCATAGTGCTCTGTTTTAAAATGTTAGTGTACATATTAGAATTTATTTAATAATTTGCTTTTTGATGATGATAGACATTTTAACTTTTTAGTATTATAAAAGCAACTGAAGTGAAAACTTTTCAACTTAAATATATAGGGGAAGGGCTGCGGATTTAGCTTAGTGGTGCCGCCGCCTGCCTCACAAGCATAAGATCCCAAGTTCAATCCTCAGTACCAAAAAAAATAAAATAAAATAAATAAATATATATATATATTGGAAACCTACAATGTAAATTTTTATAAATGGGACTGAAGCATCAAAATGAATATTTGTACTACATTTTGTAAGATACTTCCAAATTGCCCATCAAAATGTATATACACATTTATACTCTTGTGAACATTACATAAAAATAATCACACATTGCCATTTTAAAATTGTCAGCCTCATTTTGTTAATAAGTGTTTGTACAGATTATTAGAGAGGATTTGCCAATCCATATAAGACTATGTGATAGATGATTTAAAATTAGCATTGATCTTTTAAGAAAACAACATAGCCTAGAACACAGGATGTGAAGAGGAGTGGTGGAGGGCTCCCTGGGCCCACAGGAAGGAATGTTGTGAATCCACAATGCCAACGATCAGAAATTAGCGCTGCATTAAGTGCAATGCATATGCTAAGAGAAAGATGGCAAATACTTAACATGGGAGGAAATAGCACCAGAGGCATAACCTGTGATTTTTCAAAGTGGTTCCATGATATAATTAAACATTTCAGAATATATATGAAGTGAGATAAAAATAGCAATGTACCTGGCAAATAATAATTTTGAAAATACTCAATGTATGAAGCATGCTTCAGGACATGGAGAAAATCTTACGATACTAATGAGGAATTCCCAGAGATCTTCCGTCCTCCACAATGAGACATAAGAGCTGTCTAGTTAAAGTTATGTTGTCGAGAAACAGTGTAGATTAATGCATCTAGCAAAGGAGTGATTAATGGCCAGGCAGGAAAATACAGAAGATCTAGAAAAAAATGTATAAGGCACACTACTGGCAATGAAATTGCTTGTAATTACGTATTTGGTGATAGGGCTTAATGTACAATAGTAAGTTCTCAGTATCTTCCTTTCTTGTTGTAAGAGTAATTAAAATTTGTAACTGTTACTTTCCTTAATTTAATTTTTGATCATTTAATTACACAATGATTGCACCAGTGCTTGCTATATTTTTGAAAGATCTAAGTAAAAATTAATTTTATACACACATATCTGCATATACATACATGCATGGGGTGTGAATGAACAATATTTCACTTGGGCATACAGTTGAATATGGAGATACAATTTTTAAAGTCCACTGATTCATCCAAATGTTTGAGATTTTTCCTGTATTTTTTTCTATTTTAAATCATGCTGCTGTGAACATTCATGTGCAAATTTTTGCATAAAGACATGTTTGAACGTGTGTCAAGTACATAAGAAAGATGGAATTCCTAGGTCATACAGTAATTCTGTTTTTAACATTTTAAGGACTCACTGAGCTGTTTTCCGTAGCGGCATCCTGATTTTATATTTCTACCAGCAATATTGGAGAGTTTCCATTTCTCCACATTCTCATTAAAAGTTATTTTCCCAGAATTACTATTTGCATCTCAGTGGACATGAAGAGATGGGTCTTTGCAGTTTTGGTTTTCATTTCCTTGATGACCGATGACTTTGAATGTCTTTTCATATGCTCATTTTCTTTTGAGTAACTTCTTAAAAGAAATGCATATTCAAATTTTGGCCCAATTTAAAAAGAAATACTGTCTTGAGTAATTTGTTTTTCATCCCTTAATTGTAAGAGTTGCTTTTCTATTCCGTATATTAAAGCAGTATCAGATATATATTATTTACAAGTATTTTCTCCCATTTTGCAGGTTGTCTTTTCACTTTCTGGATAGTATCCTTTAGGGTACAAAATGTTTTAATTTCAATGATGTAAAATTTGTCTATTTTTTATTTGAATATTTGCTATCATATCTAAAAAATGTTGCTTAATCCAACATTTCACAGATTTCTACCTAGGCTTCTATTGAAGAGTTCCACAGTTCTAAGTTTCACATTTAGCTTATTCTTCCATTTTGAGTTAGTCGTTGTATATGGCATGAGATTGGGTACAATTTCATCTTCCATGACATAACCAGTGCCATGTGTACAAAAGAATTCTTTACCCCTTTTTGAAGCTTTGTCAAAAGTCTTCTGACAATACAGGCAAGGGTTTGTTTCTTGACTTTCAGTCCTATTCCGTTGGTGTCTTTATGTCTGAATCATGCTTTATTACTATAGCTCCATCCAAATTTTTACATTAGGAAAGGTGAGTCTAACTTTTCTTCTTTTTGCAAGAGCTATATTGACTATTCTGTGTCCTTTGAAATTTTATATATTTATTATAAATATTAGTATAAACCACATTTCTGGAGAAATTATAGAGTTTTTTTTTTTCTGTGTGTTTGTTTTTAGAAACAGTTTGCTGACTTGTTTGGAGCTTTAATATGAGCTGAACATGAGGACTCAGACCCTTAACACAGCTTTTCTGAGCAAGCAACCAAGGCTGTACGTGCATGTGGCCTCCTGGGTCTCCAGCAACCCCCTGGGGCTTGTGGAAGCCCTGGAGACACATCGCCTACCAGCCTTTCTCACAAGCATCTTGGTTGTTCTGTATTTGTCCCAACTGTTATTATCCTACAAAGGTTCCTGCAAATGTCCTTTCCCTTCCCCAAAACCAGGTTTAGCACTGGAACAGTTCTGAGTTAGACAACATAAAGTCAGTCCTGTGAGCTGTTCTTCCAGGAAAACACCACCCATGTTAGAACAACAAAAATGTCAATTAAAATCCTTTGTAAATGAGGTCCCTTGCTCAGTGGGTCTTGATTCCTCTTGTTCATGGAAGTGTGTTATTATTTCAACAACTACTCCTGGGCTGGGGACTGGCTAAAGTAAATTAAATACGTTAAAGTTCCCACCAAGGTCCAACTGCTCTGTTAAATGAGCAAATCTCCATCGGAGTAAGGGATCAACCAATTTTGAGAGTTTTGTGGCTCCAGCTGGGTGTGGTGGCATGTGCCTGTAATGCCAGCACGCCGGGATGAGGCTGGAGGATCCCAAAAGTTCTAGGCCAACCTGGACCATTTAGTGAGCCCCACTCCATAGAACTCTTCATTCTGACAGACTTTGGCCATTTTCTTAGCCTTTTGTTGGGGGGGATTCTTTATTCTATCATGTTTACTGATGTTACTCTTCATTCAGTGCTGAAGCCTTAACAAAATGCGCAGTGTCTGACATAGCGAATGTTGATTGCATGGCCATTTTAGTACAAGAATGAACTTAAGATAGCACGGTGCAGGCCAAAATTAACCTCTTCAATACATACAATTATAGGAGATCTGGTCCGGGATTTAGCTCAGTGGTTCAGCCACCTGCCTCACAACCAAAAGCTCCCAAGTTTGATCTCTGGTACCAAAAAACAAAACAAAACAAAAAAACATATTACTATTATAGGATAAATTTTCTTTCAGTGTATTAAAATGGTTAAAATGGAAAATTACTTTCTCCCAACATTTTAATTCCTACAGAAGCCCTTTGCATGAAGGTGGCATGTTTTTCGCACTGGCCTTGTTACTTCTTTGACACTCATGACTCATGATTAGAAAAACACTGGCAGTTATATGGCTAAGGTCTGTGCGCACAGTGATTTCTAAGACGTATTACGTGTAGCATGAGGTCAGTCTGATAAATCCCTTTCTGCAAACACACACACATTGCAGCCAGCTCTTGAAGGTTGAAAGAAAGCTAAGCTACACATATTTTAGGAGATGAGAAAATGCT